>NC_056733.1:581489228-581574228 GCF_019279795.1 Protopterus annectens | reverse complement strand
TTTACTTTATTCATAACTGCAGTAGGAAAAAAACGATGCTGATGTACTAGTCACTGCTGTATTCAAGATCAGTACTTCCTCATTCACATTTTCTGATATACCTTCAGCACTTAGAGATATGCACTGACTCAGTCAGTTTATCAGCAGCTCTCTTGCTTCGGCCAAGAGAAAACCTTTTCTGCAGTAAAATCATTCAAGTTCCTTTGTAATTTTTTATGTTTAGTGACATAGTCTTTTTTCAAAAGTGAATATCTTGTCATACAGCACCTCTGTCTTATCTCCTATAATATCAAGAGTGAAGTCTCCATAATTTGATGCTTGCAATACCTTAATCTCTTTTAAAAATGCATCTTCCATGGATCTAAAAAAATCATATGAAGAGACGCATATAATCAAAACCCAAATGTAAATTCATGCTTTGCTAACGTTTCAACAAATCTGGATATACTTCGCTCTATGTTGGCATCTTTAAGACATGTAGACCTCTTGGTACAACTTTATAATGCAGTGCAGCTTCTAGATGAAGCCTCTGCCATTGCAGATGCTTAAACATATACAGTTTGTTCTCTAATACAAATACGAAAGTTATTATACGCATCTGTATTCTCTATTATAACACTCCTTTCTAGCGAACAATTTAGTAATGGATTCACATCAGGCTGTCTGTCTGACCAGGGGTTCAGAGTGAACCGAGTTACTGAGAGCCGGGTTGTAATCCAGTTCAAGACTATGTCCCTCAGCCATGTCTAACTTGTAGAAGCCACAAAAACAAACCAATGTGTAAAATGTATGGTCCACAAGTAGGTAAAGGTCGCTCTAAACCATGAAAAATCATATAATTCACAAAAAAAAGATGAGCAAATTCCATGGCTGAAGCTAAAACACTTTAATCAAAACAATACACAAAACAAACTCAAAAAGGTAAGCATTCTGGATGCCTGGTCAGACTTCTACAGCCTGAACCTAAATTGTTCACTAGAGAAGAGTGAGACTGTTACAATAGAGGATACAGATGCATAGAAAATTTTTGGATTTGTATTGCAGAACTGGAGAACAAACCGTCTAAGTTTAAGCTTCTGCAATTGCAGAGGCTTCATCTAGAAGCTGCATTGCATTATAAGGTTGTCCTGAGAGGTCTGTGTGTCTTAAAAATGCCAGCATATGGCAAAGTATATCCAGATTTGTTGAAACTTTGGCAAAGCATGAATTTACAATTGGATTTTGATTATATGTGCCTCTTGATAAGATTTTTTTAGACCCATGAAAGATGCTTGGTCTCTCTGATTGGGTGGAATATCTGGGAGACTTCTGAGAGATCTGGGGTAAGTGAAGGGGACAGAATAACCTCTGGTAATAATTCTCTGCACTCAACCATCTGTGGTTATCTGTCACCAGGCTTTAGCATGCAGAGAAAATCTTCCCCTGTCTGCTTCCAGAGGTAAGCAATCTAGCCCCCTTTCAGGAGCACTGGTAGGACTGGCCAGAGAAAGAGTCTCTGGAACTCTGAAACTGCAGGCCACCTCTGCCTCAGGGTCGACATCTTCCATTAAAGCTCCCCCTATGCCCCAAGGGGAGCCTTCACCATGCGTGTCTTGGAAAGGCTCTTGGGAATTTTTGAATCACATCTTCCCACTCCTTTGAATCCTAGTGTAGGATCATTGGGGAGTGGAAAAACATATGCCCACAGCACACAAGGTCTTCCCATTCTTTTCGCACCTGGCTAGAGTTTCTTTAACTTTGGGGCAGAACAATGAAGATCTGTCAAAGGGAGCATTGATGAAAGAAGACTTGAATGGCTCTGCAAACTCACACAGGCGCATCCAGGCATGTCGTTTGATAATGCCTGAACCAGCTGACCTGGTCATCCCTTTGGCTGCATGTGAAATGAGCCTCATGAATGAGTTAGAAATAGACTTCAGGGTAACCAACTGAGAAGCCACATTTTCTTGGACCTTATCAAATACAGCTCCTGCTAGGGTGTATGATAGTTCCTTGATCAGATCCCTCTGGAGCCTAGTAAAGTGCGCCACAAAATTCAAGGACGTTAAGGCGAAGGTCGATGATGCATAGACCCGCTTTCCATATCTGTCCGTCACTCTAGACTCTCTGTTATGGGGATGAACAGATGAACTTTCCTCGGCGAGTTCCTTTTTGGTCACTGCCACTACCACCATGGCATCTACTGCTAGCCGTTTAGCCCAGTGTTGGTGATCCTCAGGTGCAGAAAGGATCTTACCCTGTCTCTAGTCAATTGGTTCTATGGAGTCAGGAGATTTCCAAGCCCAATGAGTGATCATTTTAATGAGATTGTCAGCAGGCGGGGTCACCCAGGAAGTAGATAGGTGAGAACCAAAGACTTGAAAGTACACAGGCTCACAAAAAAAGATGAGCGAACTCCATGGCGGAAACTAAAACACTTACATCAACACTGCTTGTTCATATGGGTGATTGACTGCATTACCAAACAGGTCAGAGGGGACAGATCATATGTATGCAGATGATGTGGCAATACAAGCAGACTCTGAGCAAGAACTTCAGCAAAGGATAGGAGAATGGAATGCAAAACTGAAGGCACATGGGATGAAACTAAGCACAGATAAGACAGTGGTAATGGCAGCAAAATGTCGAATTCAGAAGAAGCTGAGACTTTAGATAGAAGGGAAGATAGTGGAACAGCTAAACAGCTTCAAGTTTCTGTGAGGGGTGGTTGAGGAGAAGGGAAGTCTGAATGAAGAGGTCAAAGCTAGAATCAGAGGGTCTGCAGCCAAATGGCAGAGGGTCGGGTGTAGTCTTTGACAGAAGAATGCCAAAGAAGCTGAAAGGTAAGGTGTACAAGACAGTGGTGTGACCAGTATTACTGTATGGTACAGAAACCTAGGCAGTAAAGGCAGAGCACTTGAAGCTAGAGGTGATGGAAACGAAGTGCCTGAGAAGGGTGGTAGAATGCACACTGTGGGCAAATGAAGAAATGATATAAGAGCGGAAGGCAAAGTAGCTCCAGTTGCAGAAAAGATCAAAGAGAACACTTATGGTGCTTTGGACATGTGCAGAAAAGCAGAAGACAATCTGGTGAGGAAGATTTGGGACAGACGCGAAGAAGGTAAGAGGAAGCGAGGACATCCAGCAAAGAGGTGGATTGTGTGAAAGAAAATCTGCAACAGTCAGGCATGAGTGTTGAAGATGGCAGGACTGTGGCACTGAATCAAGAGAGATGACGACAGTTAATACTATACCTTGACCCCATGTAGAAAATGGGAAAAAAGGGGGCTGATGATGATGATTGACAGGATCCTTATTTGCAATAGCGAGGATGCATCAGGAGGCCAAAAAGGGAAAATGTAACAAAAGAGAATAGATTTCTGAAGAACTGTATGACAGTATTTATTATGGAAGATGTGAATTTAGTAGCAGGAACTCAAAGAATTTATATTTTATTCCTCAGGTACCATAGCTGGGGATGGAAATATTTCATTGGAGCATGTATATATAAACACTTTGAGGCACATGCAATAACTGTGTAAAAAAACAAAAAGAGACACAAGCTGTAAAAAGCAAAACAAAATGCTACTTGCTGAAGTTAAGGCTGACACTGCCTTGCCAAATCCAAAAATAAACCACACTTAAACGGGCAAATTATTTTAATATTTTGTATATTTGAATGGTTTCAATTGCAATTTTAATGTTTGTTTATTGTATCTGAAGAAGTTTCGGCTTAACAAAATGAAAGTGCTTATACAAAACATTAAAATAATTTGTTCATTTAAGTGTACTTTATTTTTGGATTTGGCAAGGCAGTGTCAGCCTTACTTTCGGCAAGTAGCATTTTGCTTCCTTTTTTACAGTTTGTCTCTCTTTGGTTTACGTAGTTTGTCAGTGTTGCTGTAGCTGCTGATAGTTTGGGCTATTCATTGCCTTTGTGCAGTGAAGAAGATACTACTGAGTTTATGGACTCAATTAATTGAACAACTTACATAAGTGGATTTGTTGAATGAGGAAATCAAGGACTGCTTATCTGAGTCATAAGGGTGAACATGGGAGACTCTCTCATAGTATAGATCAGCAACTTTCTGTACTGTGGAACAGTAAAATCAAAAAACTTGAAAGGGACAGGTTGGAATATTTGCAAGGTACTGCCTACCCCTTGCCACCTGAATCCCATGTTTGGGGAAGACATGTTTTTGGTCCCCATAAGTGATATTTGGAAGCTGTACAACAGAGTCATAGTAACCGTCTTGAGAGCACCAATGGGAGGGGAGTCCCTGATCAATCTATGTATCATTGTGATGAAATGAAGGAAGGGGAGGATTTTCCCAGGCTCAGACGATCCAAGCTTATCGGGAACCAACAGTGGAACAACCAGCCATCTTACAACAGGAAGAATTTCAACTGGAGATCTCAACAGTTTGTATATCAAACCAATTATTGCACCTGGGTGGAAAAGAACAATTAAATATTAATGAATGTTTGGCGACTAAGGTATTTAGACATGAAGTGAATAATGAAGACCAGTTGGGCAATCAAAATGTTTGTAAAATCATTGCTAACAATGAAGGGGATTTGTAGGATCTATAACTTTACTAATGTGGACCTGGACAATGGATATGCTGAATTGTTTTCTAAAGGTACTAATTTTGTTCCATGTAGCAGAGGAAGACTCACTGCATTAATTATTGAATTTAAAATGTTTTTTTGCATAAGCTGAACTTTAACATTTTATTTAATGAAACATTTAATGATGATAACCTATTACGCATTTCTAATATGTATAATCCACCACTCCACCCACTTTTGGCAGTGTATGAGAGGGTTTGTGAACTCGTTTCTGTGCATACCTTGGAGAAACATACAAGGGGTTTTAACTATAATATTAGTGACAATGATGTGGAAAGGATTATGTTGGCTAAAAGGAGCAGATTGTGTGTATTGAAACCTGATAAAGGGGGAGGGATGGTGATTATGTATATAGAATATTATAATCAATGTATGTATGAAGTTTTGGGTGGCAGGGCTTATGAAATGTCTAGCAGAAATGGATTAAATGTTGCTTATGGAAAAATTTATGATCAATTAAGGGACATGTTTATTGAGGGTAGGTTGACATTAGAGGAGTTATAAATATTTGAAGGTTCAGTTTTCTGTTATGCCAATGATTTTTGGGGTGCCCAAGATTCACAAATCTATTAAAGCCCCTCCTTTTAGACCTGTAGTGGATGGGAGAGGGTCCATAACATTTGCAAGTGCCCAATTTTTGGATCATTCCCTTACACATTAATTGAAGGATGAGGCGCATCTTTGTCAGGACTCTTGGCGCCTTTTTTTTTTTTTTTTTTTTTTTTTACAAACAATGAATGATATACCCTTTTGTTAAGGAGATATATTAGTTACCAATGATGTTAGGGATTTATATACCATAATCCCCCATGCCCCCAAAAGGAGAGATATCTGTACCAAACGATTGCAGCCCCCCAAACATCTCCAGCGCCCAAGTGAGAACTGCTCTCTCCAAAGCAAAAAACACAGCATCCATGGGACCTGATGGTGTCCCCGGCTGTGTGCTCCATGAACTCAATGAGGAATTAAACCCACAGCTAGGACAGCTGTTTAATCAAAGTCTTACCTCTGGATACGCACTCCAGGAGTGGCGCACTGCAACTGTGGTACCACTTCACAAAGGCGGTGCCTCCACCGACCCTGGAAATTACCGCCCATTAGCTTGACAAGCCTTATCTGCAAAGCCATGGAGAGGATCATAATGGACCTCATAAATAAAGACATAGGGAATTTGCAGACTTTGGATCCAACCCAGTTTGGCTTTGTCAAAGGCAGATCATGCCTTTTAAACTTGGTTGACTTTTTCGAAACAGTCACCAAAGCCATTGATGAGGGAAAGGCAGTCCATACAGCCTACCTCGATCTGGCTAAGGCCTTCGATACAATACCCCACTCTGGTATCATTGAAAAACTCATCAGCTTAAATGTCAACCCATACATCACAAGATGGGTTGCAAACTGGCTGAGTGACAGAACCCACAGGGTCAGAGTTGCTGGCGCCATGTCAGACTCAAAGCCTGTCACAAGTGGTGTCCCACAGGGCTCAGTCCTGGGCCCACTCTTGTTTGGCATCTACTTTTCCAAGTACAAGCAAACACAGGAGGGTTATGGCTGACAAAGTTTGCAGATGACTGCAAACTGGGCCATAGTAGAAAACACATCTGATACAGATATCCTTCAGAAGGGTCTCACAGAAACGGATAACTGGTGCCAGAGCCACGGCCTAAAGTTAAATGCCAAAAATGCATAGTCATACCCTTCGGGAAAAACAAGGTTACCCCTAGCTACCAAATAGGTGGCAATCCACTGAGCACAGAAGAAGTTATCAGGGACCTGGGGACCCAGGTTGATAGTAGTCTGTCATTCGACACCCATGTAGCTAAAGTAGTTAGGAAGACCTTCTACATTGCCCACCTTATCATGAAGGGATTCTCATCTAGATCAAGGGAGGTCATAGTCTCCCTTTACTCATCACTCATCAGACCAATGATTGAGTACAATGCCCCATTCGGAATGTATCTGACCCGACACTTGCAGCAGCTGGAGAGGCCACAAAAGTTCCTCACCAAAAGGATAAAGGGTCTCAAAATCTGTCCTATGCTGCCCGACTGAAAGAACTCCAGCTCTATTCAGTTGCTTACCGCTTGCTCAGAGGTGACCTTTGCCTAACATACAAGGCCATGTCAAACCCAGATTTGATGAATATGCTTCACCTCAAAAAATCTAGATCCATCAGAGCCACAAGGGCGGGAGTCTTAAACCTTGACACGGCTATTAATAGGACGTGCTGGAGGGATAGATTCATCACCCAAAGACTCCCTATGCTGTGGAACAAAATCCCGGTACATGTGAGGCAGAGCACCTCGCTGGCCTTGTTCAAGAGAAATCTTGACCAATGGATGGGAGATCACAGATATACCCCAGGGATAACCTCAGTGTCACTGCTCGACAGAGGCACAGCAAAATAATGGGTATAGTTCCCCATACTAAAGGGGTGGCGTAAGCCACAAAATGATGGGCTAGGCTTGTAAATGCCCTCGGGCAGATAGCCTAGTATGAACCTATGAACCTATGAACCTAAGGGTAGTAATTAGTTTGTGGATTATTTAATGAGAAGGGGTATTGCCCAAGGGAAGGTAAACACATTTCAAGAATTAATAGAAATCATTCTTGGAAACAATTTCATATCTTTTGAGGGGAAGATCTATGTCCAGAAGGATGATGTGGTGATGGGTTCCCCAGCTGGGGCCTTGTTTGCTAACATCATTATGTTAGAGTGGGAGTACGTGTATGTGTTCAATAGTCCCTCGTTTCAAAACGTTAGATTATATTTGCATCACCTGGATGATATTTTTATCATTTGGAAGGGTAACGAAGTAGATTTACAACAATTTATTGTATGGTTAAATCAGAGTACTGAATTTTTGTCATTTACTCATAGCAAAAATAATGGGGCTATGGCTTACTTAAATGTTATGATCTCCAAAGTTTTCAGGAAAGGTATGTACACCACCTGGATTTTTAGAAAACCAACATATTCAAATATGTTATTACATTTTGATACCCCTATAAGTAGAAGAGAGCAGTTTTAAAAGGACAGCTGGTTAGGGTGTCTCATATGACGATGCTCAAGCAGAACTTCAGGGATGAGTGTGATACTATATTGAATATGTTCTGTAAAAGGGGTACCCTGGGGGAATGATTAATGAACTTATTGATGAAGTAACGTTAAAAAGGGTGACTAGGTACTTCATTCCCATTTTAAGGATAGGGAGTACACATGATGTAAGTATTATGGAAAGAGAAAAGGGACTGTGAGAGAAAATGCTGGAAGGTGTTTTTCCTATGCTATGATCACTACGTTCAATATGGAGAGCTCAGTCATTAAATGGATTTTGAACAAGAGCTGCAGTCTATTGCGGGAAGAAAAAACGGTTCATGAGAAGCTTGGGCAAGCACCAATTATGTACAAAAAAAGTTTTAATATGAAAAATTGGTTGGAAATGTGTCTTATTTCCACATGTAAAATAGTAGAAGAACTGCAACTGCAAACAAAACTCCGGTCCCACCAATAAGCGAACAAGGGCTGAATAATCCACAAGATGATGTAGAAACTCACAGTTTATTGAAAATAAACCAAGTACACACGATCAACGATGACATAGACGAAAAGCAGGTTCCATTCAAATGCAAGACACTGGAAACGGAACCGCACAAACATCAAACAAGACCTCAGATAAAACAGTGCAAGACAGAGTAATACTGCTAGAAATCAGTTAAGCGCTTTCAACCATTACCATGGTCTTCATCAGAACTAACAGTATACGCCATAAACGGCTCAATTTAAAACTTATTTGGCGCCAAAAGATTTTTTTACTGAAACTTTTTAAAGATGTATTACAACCAATAAGGCATGTACCTGCCAATACGAAGGCACATTCATCTAATGTGTACAACAAACATATGAATGCATTACATCCTAAGTATGCAATCTGCGTTTTAAACATATTATAAGAAACATTTTGTTATAAACCATATTTGTCATCTCAAACAGTGTACATCTAAGAACGACATAAAAAGTCTAAGAAGTCTAAGAACTCCGTATGAAATACACATAGAAGTTTGACTGCCACCCAAAACATTTGCTCCGCAGTCAAAAAGCCCATTTCGGAACCAAATAAACGGGTATATTAAATGCTTCAATGAAGGGTGTGTATAGGTGCAATTCATATCTTATAATAAACAATTAAAAATCTGTAGAGAAAAATCATCGCTAAAAAATGAAAATAAAAAGTGAATAGTAAAACCCAAAATGATTCTCAGCGCATAATAAAGCTGATGAAAATACTAATAAATATGCTAATAATTATCAAAGGCAAAAGTGCTAAGGATAATAACTAAATATCAATAACTGTGGGATATAAAATATTTACTACATAGATATAAGTATGACAAGTGTAATATTATCCTATAAATTGGATGCAAGGAGTTACAATAATATGATAAAATGCTATAATTTGATAATTCTTATGAAAAATATTTTAAAAAGTTTGTAAAAAGTTTTTAAAAAGTTTTTTAAAGATTACAAAAACATTTTCATACCAATAAAAACTAATATTATGTAAATGTGAGTAAGCTGATACGTATATCATAGAAATAGTCATAGTAGTAATCTGATACTAACATACTATGTGTATTTATGAGAATATTGTGTTGAGAATCTATTATTTAATAATGTATTATATTATTCAATTAGTTGTAAAATTCTTAAAAAAATGTCTTAAAAATTCTTAAAAAATCCAGTTATAAATAAATTTTATATATGAAAAAAATTTTTTGTATGAAAAAATTTTTTTGTATGAAAGAAAATTTTTTTTTATATATATAATTCCAATAATGGGTTATATTAAAAACTCTCTATGTACTATTATACCTCTTAATAATAAATATAATGAATAATAAATAAATAACTGTTCCATATATTAATTATATAAAATATTTAATAATATAATTTCATGTATTGATTCAAAACAAGCTGCTTGAATATATATATCAAAATGTATTATAAAATATGTATATATTATATAATTATAGTACTCATTAATGTTAAAAATGTGAAAATAGTCAAAAATATTAAAAAGTGTGAATGGATCTGCATAAATAAATATAGTCTACAATGGACTAAATCATTCATAGAGGTGCAAACATACACAATTGTAAGCGTGTGTGAGCAAAATTATACAATTATTAAATTCTTAGTGGAAAAACATAATTAATTAATTAATTATTTGTACAATCTGTATTGTATGTAATTATGTAAGTAAAGATTTGATAGAGATACACTCATTTAGACCTGGAGGATTGGTGGCATCTAAATAAATTTGCCACCAAGTTTCTTTAAAGGCTATAAGACTTTTAATATTGCCTCCTCTTGGATCATTAGGGATAACTTCCAAAATGACAAATTTGAAAGTGTGCTGTATTCCCTTAACATGAATGTGTCTATATAGGGCATTATTTAAGTCTTTGTTCTTAATGCAATACATATGGTCATATATGCGTTTCTTCAACTGACGCTCGGTTCTTCCTACATAGAATGCAGGACACAAGTCACATAAAGCTATGTAAATAACTTGTTTCGTATTACAATTACCTACTTGACTCACAATAATGCTGTTATGTCCATTTTTGAGATAAATCTTTCTTGCACTGGACATATATTTACAGTAATTACAACATCCACATTTTCTACTACTGGTTTTTCTAGAATGTTTGCAACCCATATTTTTAACTTGATGTTGTTGTGTTAATAACTTTTTGATGTTGCAACCCATCCGATAAACAAAATTAGGTTTTGTACCTAAAATATCCACTAATATTTGATCATTGCTTATCAAGTACCAAAATTTGCATATTATGCTTTTAATATTATCTACCCCTAAACAATAGGGTATTATACAGGCACGATTGAAACTGGGTTTAACACCATCTTCTTTTATATTGGGAGTGTTTTGAACAATACCTGATCCCAATAAAGGTAAGTATTTAATACCTCTTTGACTAATAACAGAAGAAATCACTTTATTCATCATGTCTAAGGGATAGCCTCTTTGGCTAAAAAATTCCTTAATTAAAATTAATTCATTATGCATGTCATGCTCATCCGAAACCATTCTCACAGCTCGAATAACTTGACCTTTAAATACATTATATTTGACCTTGGGTGGATGATAACTAGAATAATCCAAATAGTTATTAGAAGACGTTTGTTTCCGATGAATTTGTGAATATATATTCCCATTGTTATTGACAATATATGTATCAAGATATGGTAGTCCTTTATTGTTATGTGAGAGGGTGAATTTCAAGAAATTGCTACTCCCTTGAATGAATTCAAAAAACTCATGTAGCACATCTTCAGAGGCCTGCCAAATAATATATGTATCATCCAAAAACCTGGAATAATACCGAACATGTTGAAAGTATTTGGATGAAAATAACACATTGTCTTCCCAGTTTAACATGACTAAATTATAAATGGGGCACAAGCTGCCCCCATTGCCACCCCCTTAGTCTGTCTAAAAATCTCCCCCTCAAAATAAATAAAATTGTTGTCTAATACTATGGCCATTAATTCTGTAATCAAACAAATAGTGTCCCATTCCAGGTCAGTATGTTTGGTCAAGCTACTCGAAAAAGCTTGTAAACCCTCTTCTTTAGGTATACACGAGAAAAGGTCCACTACATCTATAGTGACTATGATATATGGTTTAGTAAAATCTAGATCTTTCACTGGAAACTGAGATAGAAAACACCACGAATCCTTCACCATGTGTGGTATGAAGGTATAAACATTTTTCAATATCCTATCAATAAATCTACCTATATTGAAAGTTTTTGAGTAACTACCTGAGACAATTGGTCTCAGGGGTGGATCTTTTGCATTCTTGTGTGTCTTTGGGATTCCCACCATAGTGGCCAAGGTTGGATTGCTAACTTTGATATACTTATATATAACATCAGTAATACGTGCCTCAACCAAATATTCTTCTATATACGAATCAATTCTTTGATAAGCGATATGTAATTCGTTCCTTGAAACAGCTACGTAATTCCCTGAAAAATGTAAGATGTTATAAATCTTTTGTATATAATTAAAGTTGTCATAGATGGCAATTCCTCCCCCTTTATCGGGCTTCATAATACGAATAGATGTATCCCCCTTTAATGTTTGCAATATCTTAATCTCTTCCTTCGTTAAATTTTGATTTTCCTTCATACCTTTTAAATAATTGTATTCATTATATATTTCTCTGGTCACTATCTTATCAAATATGTCAATAGTAGGATGGTTGGGTGGGGTAAATTTACTCTTTAGAACTAAAGATTCGGAAATATCACTCCTATCTTTATTTTCCTTTAATGAGATACTATCTTTATAAAAAACTTCTAAATTTATTTTTCTAATATATTTCTTAAAATCAATTAAAACATCAGTTAGTTTAAAACCAGGATTAGGAATGAATTTCATACCTTTTTCAAATAATGAAAAGTATACCTTATCTATACTTAATTTGGAATAATTGAAAATATTAAAATTCCGATAAGTATATGTATTGTCTACTCTAATCAATTCATTATTGTCCAAGATATTCGCTTCATCTATGTTATCAGATTGTGTAACATCTTTGTTAGTGCCAACATTGCTGTCTAATTTAGGTGTAACCTCAAGAGAATGTGTCCTATCGATAGTTAATTTTGATACCTCCTGTGATATGGTGGATTCTTGGTTCTTGGGTATTTTTGAAAACCCTGAGTATTAAATTCATCATATTCAACCACATCATGATGTACCCTCCTTTCGTTAATATCCTCGTAAACTCTGTTAGACATATTGTTATATCTGTCATTAATAGTACTGTTACGTTTCTTAGGCCACACATAAGCCACTTGTTGTTCATATTGTATTTTATCCCTATTCATTTTATCCTGCTTACGTGTACATAAATTTGAGGCCCACTTCTCAGCCTCTATAAATTGTTTATTATATAATCTTTCCCAATCATTAAATAATAGATCATTTACTATAGTTGCATTCAAATCATCTACTTCTTGTATCAACTTACTAAGTCTTTCATCATAAAACTTCATAAGTAACTTAATATATTTAAATCCACATTCATCAAATAAGGAATTGAATTCATTTTTGCCCACATCTGTTAACTCAATGCCCAATGGTAGCTTAAAAAATCTTAACCCTTTCGGAACAAGTTTAAAATCCAAACACTTTTGTAAATACATATTATCTACCTTAAGACCATTAATATTTTTTAATTTCTTCCCTAAAGAGAATATCATAGACTTTATACTAACATTCTCTCCTTTACTATTATCCTGTGTATGTAACACTTTTTCACCATTGTCCACATTATTAGTACCAAAATCAAAAGTCAAAAATTGATTGAATCTATTGAATTTGTCGGCTGTTCCCTCCTTATGTTTCCCCAAATTTGTAATAGTAGCTGAACTATTAGTCTTCCGTGTGGGGGGATTAGTCTTTTGTGTTAATGGTAGTTCAACAACAGCTGAATAAGTTTTGTTCGGAGGCTGTCTCTTTGGTTTGGTTCCTATCCGTTTAGCCTCCAAATCATGACTGTATGGTGAGAAATCAAAGGTAAAGTCTGAAATGTTAATGTTGCTACTGGACAAGGGAATCGAAATGTCTAATCCCTTGTTACAACTCCCATGTCGCAATCTTTGACCATTCGGTATATCCGATCCATCAGACTGATCGGTATCAGTGTCTGAAATATTCCCATTCGCTTCACATAATTTGCGCTGAGTGTTGACGGCTTTCTGTCTCTTATTCAAGTCAGATCCTTTATGAATGTTAGGCGCCTGTGTTTTTACAGTTAATGGTAATGCACTTAAAAAGTCTCTAGTTTGATGTTGAGCTTCCGTACCATTTGACGAAGAACTGTTAGGTTGGCATACAAGCCCACCAGCAAGCAGTTTATGCACAAGCGAAGTTAACTGTTTAACTTCATCTTTTAAACTGCTCAGTTCCGTTCTCAAAATAACATGATCTTCAGCAACAACTGAAGTATTGTTAGTATGATTGTCAGTACCTGGTGTGAGTTTTTCCTCCTCCGGTGTCGTCACTATCCCCACGCCGGTGGTATCCAAAGCAGAAAAGGACATCGTAAAATAGTAGAAGAACTGCAACTGCAAACAAAACTCCGGTCCCACCAATAAGCGAACAAGGGCTGAATAATCCACAAGATGATGTAGAAACTCACAGTTTATTGAAAATAAACCAAGTACACACGATCAACGATGACATAGACGAAAAGCAGGTTCCATTCAAATGCAAGACACTGGAAACGGAACCGCACAAACATCAAACAAGACCTCAGATAAAACAGTGCAAGACAGAGTAATACTGCTAGAAATCAGTTAAGCGCTTTCAACCATTACCATGGTCTTCATCAGAACTAACAGTATACGCCATAAACGGCTCAATTTAAAACTTATTTGGCGCCAAAAGATTTTTTTACTGAAACTTTTTAAAGATGTATTACAACCAATAAGGCATGTACCTGCCAATAAGGCACATTCATCTAATGTGTACAACAAACATATGAATGCATTACATCCTAAGTATGCAATCTGCGATTTAAACATATTATAAGAAACATTTTGTTATAAACCATATTTGTCATCTCAAACAGTGTACATCTAAGAACGACATAAAAAGTCTAAGAAGTCTAAGAACTCCGTATGAAATACACATAGAAGTTTGACTGCCACCCAAAACATTTGCTCCGCAGTCAAAAAGCCCATTTCGGAACCAAATAAACGGGTATATTAAATGCTTCAATGAAGGGTGTGTATAGGTGCAATTCATATCTTATAATAAACAATTAAAAATCTGTAGAGAAAAATCATCGCTAAAAAATGAAAATAAAAGTTGAATAGTAAAACCCAAAATGATTCTCAGCGCATAATAAAGCTGATGAAAATACTAATAAATATGCTAATAATTATCAAAGGCAAAAGTGCTAAGGATAATAACTAAATATCAATAACTGTGGGATATAAAATATTTACTACATAGATATAAGTATGACAAGTGTAATATTGTCCTATAAATTGGATGCAAGGAGTTACAATAATATGATAAAATGCTATAATTTGATAATTCTTATGAAAAATATTTTGAAAAGTTTGTAAAAAGTTTTTAAAAAGTTTTTTGAAAGATTACAAAAACATTTTCATACCAATAAAAACTAATATTATGTAAATGTGAGTAAGCTGATACGTATATCATAGAAATAGTCATAGTAGTAATCTGATACTAACATACTATGTGTATTTATGAGAATATTGTGTTGAGAATCTATTATTTAATAATGTATTATATTATTCAGTTAGTTGTAAAATTCTTAAAAAAATGTCTTAAAAATGTCTTATTTCCACATGTAGTAATCCAATAGTGGGTAGATGTGGAAGATGCAAGTTCTGCAAATATATTTTGGAAGGTTCTTATTTTAATATTAATGGGATAAAAACAATGGTAAGGGGGTGGGTACAATTGTGAAACCTCAGGGGTTATTTATTGTGCACTATGCCAGTTGTGTAATAATTTTTATGTTGGAAAAACCGAGCGTCGTATTCATGATCGGATATACGAGAACATTTACATCAGGAAGGGTAAAACAAATAGTGCATTATATAAGGATATTAAGTAACATTCAAGGCACAATTTTAAGTTTTTGATTCTGGAAAAGGTTGAAAAAATCCTAGAGAGGGACCATGGGGGAATAGTGTTGGAAAAACAGGAGATGATATGGCAGGTGAAACTCAATGCTGTTAGCTGGGACTTAATGAATGTTTATCTGTTGCACCAATGTTGAAGCTTAGGGCACATAATAGGTAAATTTTCAAATGGTATGAGTGGGGAAAATAGTAGTTATAAAATTTTTAAAGTTGTGTTATATTGGTGTATATAAGGAACTGTGTGTGTGTGTGTGTGTGTATATATATATATATATATATATATATATATATATATATATATATATATATATATACATATATATTTAAATACTTGTTCGCTTTTTTGCAAAGTTTGGTCTTTATATGTGTGTTATTTGTTTGGGGAGCAGGAACGAGGTTGCATATAATTAATGGTTTTAGTATTAATTGAATTGTTTTAGTGATTGGTGGGTGAGGTAATTATGGGATATGAATGGTTTAAATTGCGATTTTAATGTTTGTTTATTATAGCTGAAGAAGTTTTGGCTTATACAAAACATTAAAATAATTTGCCCATTTAAGTGTAGTTTAATTTTGGATTTGGCAATGCAGTGCCAGCCTTACTTTTAGCAAGTAGCATTTTGTTTTGCTTTTTACATGCAATAACTGTATCAGATCATGTGCTGGTAAAAACTAAGATAAAGATGCGAGGTAATGATATAAAAATGCAACACTTGTGCATGTTTGATTATCAGTTAAAAAGAGAATAATTTAAGAGTAATTACTGGATATGATTCAGGAGTTAAGGAAGATATAAATTACTTCAAAAAGGATAGCCAGTGAGTGGGATAAAATGAAAATAGAGTTGAGTCCACTCCAGTGGCTTAGAAGGGTAAAGCTGCCCAACTGACCCAGGTTCTACTATCAGCTTGGGTGACTGACAGAGTGTTGGGAAACAATGGGTATGCCCATCCCAGAAGGGAAGGGCACTCATCAGTGATCCTCCCTAAGGGGAGTCATGGTCCATGGGCAGTGAAAGGGAAAGTGGGTAGGGTATATATTAAAAAAAAAAAAAAAATCCAGAGAGAACCATAGTTGCCCGGGCCCTCAGCATGCCCTTAGGATCCAAGACTGTGATCCCAGCAAATACCGGAGTAGTATAGAGGGGTAGAAGGATGGCTGGTAAATCCTAGAGTGGACATGAGGCACTTGGGGCCAGGGTGGTGCCATAAGGTGCAAGGAGACCAAAAAAACTGAAAATGAAGTTTAAAAGTATGGTAGAAATAAGAGGAGTGAATGTGGACTGTAATTGAAACCTTTTAATTTGGTAAGCAAAGTTGTATGGTACTGGGAATTACTGAGTGGTTTATTTGGATGATCTGATATTTTTTTGTCCATTCCTTAACCTTTAGATCTCTTTGGATTCCTTATCCAGCCTCGGATCCAGCTTTTATCACTTCTCAGACTATGGATCCTTAGCTGAAGCCCCTCCCTTTACCCATAATCCTCTCCCCAAGCCCAGATTACCTTAAATCTTGCTTGCCACTGTAGCAATCTGACATGGTTGATGCACGTCAAGTGTTTTTTGGAGACAAGTCCTCGCTTTTTGTTGACTTGGTTCTCTTTATCTAGGCTTTTGACTTCCTTTCTGCTGCTTCTTTCCTCCACATTTATTGCAAAAAAAAAAAAAAAATTATATATATGTGTGTGTTTTGTATACCGTATTTGTTTCTGTAGGGTTACCTTTCTTTATCTGTTAAGTCTCGCACCTTTTGCCCCTTTTTCCTTTTTACTAGTTTCTTTGTAGTAATCTTTGGTATTTCCCTACCCTTATCCGGAGTTTGTCATTGCCATTGCTGGTATTTCTATTAGATATTTTTCTCTCTTGTGTGCTTCTAGGTGTTTTTTCTTTGCTTTCAAGATTGTGAGTTATCCCGTATGATGTCTGACAAACTTACTGTTTTCAAAAAATGTTCCTCTTGTGGGCAAAAGATACATAACTCAGATGGCCACTCAAAGTGTGTATACAGTCTTGGGGCTGCACATCTTGACATAGCTTGTGCTTTTCCATATCTGGAGCTTCTTAGCTTAGAAACCAGTGGAGAAACATCAAGGTGGAAAGAAAAGGAAGGCCAAAGATAAGCCAAGTGAGTTAAATGCTCCCCTCACCTTTCTCCTCAATTGGTTCCAGTTTTGGCTTCTCCAGCCAATATTTCCAAGACCTTGGATCCGTAAACTCCTATGCATCTAAAAACTTTGGCTCCTAAGTCACCATCCCTTCATTCAACAGCTTCGATTCTCTCTCTGGAGCCAATGTAATCCAGACTGCACTCCCCTTTTCTGCAAGAGACTCCACATAGAACGTTGAGATCTCCATCTACCTCCTCATCCTTCAGGTCTACCAGGTGCCTATCCAAAGCAGATGTGGACAGGATGATGAGAAAATTTCTCAGGATTCAAGTTCAGTTTGGAGG
Organism: Protopterus annectens; assembly: GCF_019279795.1. Classification (NCBI taxonomy): domain Eukaryota; kingdom Metazoa; phylum Chordata; order Ceratodontiformes; family Protopteridae; genus Protopterus; species Protopterus annectens. The sequence continues at coordinate 581,556,445 of NC_056733.1, read as the reverse complement.
TAATGACATCTCCGTTTCCCATTTGACCTGTGAGCTTCTGACCAGCCCAAACACCTTTACTCACTCCTACTATGATTAGCTCCTCTGCTTCAGAGGTAGCGGGTCCAATGATTTTGGGATTGTCCGGGTCAGATCCAAAGACTTGCTCTTCTTCAACTCTGACACCTTCTCCGACCGATGTGGTACTGACTTTGTCAGGGCCAGAGGGATCTCGAGTCCTAGCTTAGGCACCAGATCCAGGGGTAGGGGTTTGACTCTGAGGTTTTTGGAGCTGTCATTTCACATCGAGACTCAGAGTTAGATAGCTTAGTTCCAATTTCTGCATCGAGGCAGGGTCATGGGGAGGACTTGGACTTCTCCAGGCAGGCAGCTTTGGCTCCTACTGGAGTGGTCCTGACTCACCATCAGCTTTTGCCTTTGAGGTAGTGAAAAGAACTCTCCACATGACTGGGAGATAGGATATCCTTTCCCCCCTTGGCTCCCCCAACAGCTGTCTGCCCTGGGTCCTGAGTCTGCTCATTCTGCCCCAGCCGGTCCATTCTAGCCTTGAGACATTCCTTTTATAGGACTCCCCACACTCTTTCATGTCCTCCTCAGATCATCCTCATGGGGAAGTTTCCCAGAAACATAAGTGCAAAATGAGGTACATTGGTTCCCCACAAGGAGTCTAACAGAAGACACTGACTTCGACAGAAGACACTGACTTCGATGAGGTCACCCCTTGAGGGTGACTTATTTGAAGAAATTCTCAAACTTCTGAGACAGAAAGGTGGTTGGCCTTCTGAAGCTCCTTCCTAGGAGAAGTCTATTTCTTGAGGCTTCAGAACCCACTCTGCTATGTCCAGGGTGATACCCCCAGAGGATGAAATGGTGGACCTAATTTCCTGTCAGCCCTTGGAAGGATAGGGATACCTCACAGCTCATTCCTAAGAAACCAGACAAGTATTTAGTTGCACCCAGGGGCTAGGACTATTGGAGCAGAGGTTCCTCGGTTAATGCCATGGTGGTTGCCGCAGCCACCAAAAAGGAACTTGCTGAGGAAATTCCCTCTGTCCTCTTCCCCAATAGAGAGTCTAAGCACTGGACAGACTCGGGAAGCAAATTTTTGATTCTGTGACCTTTGCTCTGCAGTTGCTGAATTACATGACACATTTCACAAGGTTTCAGAGGGATCTGACGAAAGAGCTCACCAAACCCCTCTCAGGGTACATGTCAGCAGAGCATAGAAAGACAGTCTCTTCATAACTGGCCACTCTTCAGTCCCTGTCAAAAACACTTCTATGCATCTAATTCCATTCAGTACAGAAGGTGTTTCGAGAGTGGCAGGTTCAGGCATTACCATTACCAAGGTATGCCTGAATGTGCCATTGTGGAGCCCTACATGATGTACTTTATCACTGCACACTTTGATGGATCTACCTTAAGTTAGAGTTGCTCTGCAGGAGTGAACATGATGGGAAAATCCTGTCTGCCCTAAAGATACATTTTTCTACCCCTCAGAGGACCTTTTCAAGAAACCAGGCAAGAGATAGAAAGATGTGGTTCTGGAAATTGCAAGGGTTCACCCAGGACTCCTATGGAGATAGATCCCCCCTGCAGCAGAGGAGGAAGATTAATGGTAGATGTAACCCATGCAGCAGAGGAGGCCCATGAAACCAAGGCTTCAGAGGCTCCTCTACTGAGGAACATTTTCAATGCCAGTGAATGGTTGCATGTCTGCTGCATCCTGGTGGCAGTTGGGGGCGCTTATCTCTGCATCTAGCAGCCTAGACATCCATCACCAAAGATGTCTAGATGTAGAGAATAATTACCAGAAACTACTACATTTCCTTTTCCCTTCCCACGTGAAAAATTCCTGATGTACCATCCCATTGGAGGAAAGAAGCCACCTCAGAGATAGAAAAGCTGCTAAGAAAAAGAGTCACCCTAGAGTTCCCATCAGACCAACAAGAATGTAGAACTTATTCAAGATTCTTTTTGGTGCCAGAGAAGATGGGGGGACCTCAGCCCCTTAAACCAATTTGTCAAACACTCCAAGTTCCGAATGGTCACACTTCTGTCCATTCTCCCTCTTTTGAGGAAGGACAATTGGATGTGCTTGAGAGATCTCCAGGATGCGTACTATCACATAAAAATAAACTGACAATGCAGGAGATACCTTTGCTTCCAGCTGGGAGCCAGTCACTTTCAGTTCAGAGACCTGCCCTTTGGTCTCACCACAGCCCGCTTGGTGTTCACCAAATGTATGGTAGTGGCTACAGCTTACCTGAGATTGCTGGGATTCTGAGTGTTTCCATGTCTGGATGGCTGGATCCTCACAGCTCCCACTATGCATCTAGTCACACTCTCCAGGGAGTATCTTCTCCTTTTATGTTTACACCTGAGCTTCACAGCCAGCTATGACAAGTCTCACCTCCTTCCCACCCAAAGTCTGTAGCTTAGAGGGGCTCATCTGGACACAGTTTCTCAAGTGGTTTGGCTAAATTGTCCATATTACAGCTTCAGGTGAAAAGTCTACGGTCTCTTCAGTCACCACCAGCTAGGTTGGTCCTTCAGCTTCTAGGATTAATAGTCGCCTCCATAACCCCTCTACCCTTAGTGAGATGCTACATGAGAGCACTACAATGGACTCCGGAAGTCCACTGGTCTGTAAATCAACATCCCATGATGTCTTCCATTCTAATCACTAGGATCTGCTGATAGCATGCATCCTGGTGAATCCACACACCAGATGTTTCACAGAGCCACTTCTTTGTTCTCCCGTTGCCCAAGGCCACGGTGACCACAGATGCTTTCCAGTTGGAGAGCATTACCTGGGGCAGACCACCCAAGCCACTTGGTCCCCCTTAGAGGCCAACCATCACATCATCATCCAAGAGATGAGGGCAGTCCTAGTGTTGCAGTCATTTCAAGACATCCTAGCTGAAGGGAAGATTGCTGTATAGATGGACAGTATGTGAGTGGTCTGGTACATCAACAAACAGGGAGGAACACACTCCTATGTCTTATGTTGGGAGACAATGAGAATGTGACAGTGGGCAGTTTCTTTCAACCACTAAGCCACTTTCTTGTAGCAACATACATTCCAGAGAAGACCAGCATTTTAGTGGACAGACTGAGCAGATCTATTATGTGTCAGGAGTGGTCTCAATCCTTTAGTGGTGGAACAAATTTTTAGCAAATGAGGCCAGCCTTGCTTTAACCTGTTTGACTCTGTTCACAATTCCAATTGCAGCAGTTTTTTTCCCTAATCACCCAGAAGAGGGAGTCACCGAGGGACTTCTCTGATCCATGGTTGCCCCCCCCCCCCAACCTCCTTTATGCCTACCCTACCACATCTCTTACATCAGTTTTATTTATTTAACATTTGTTTACTGGGAAAGTCGGACTTGGAATAAAGCCAATTTTTCAGCGGAGGCCTGGGGAGAAATGCTCTAGACTTGTACAGAAAGCTCGTCAATAGAAGAATAAGGTGGCTGTCATTGGTCCAGTCTGGCCTTGACATGTGTGTTTCCCATTCCTCTAGCCTCTTCTGATATGCCGTCCTTGGATTTTGGCTGTGCTTCTGGATTTTCTCTCTCACCCCATTGGGTTACCTCACCCGAGCATACAAGCCCTCTGGTTGAACATATGGCTTACCCATTTCCAATGATGGCTAGATAGTCCTGACTTTCTTCCCAGGTGTTGCACATTCTCACTTCTTCTCAAAAAAGTATTCACTAGGAAGACATACAAGTGCAAATGGAAATGATTCTCTATTTTGGTTAACAAGAGAAATCTGGACCCATTTTCAGCACCTATTCCAGCAGTGTTAGAATTCCTTGCTACTTTATAATGGCGCGAGTTACTCTACAGTCAAAGTGCATCTAGCTGTAATCTTCAATTTTCATGCAGGAAAAGGTCATTTGTCCTTGGCCTCCCTTAGATTATGTAAGGCCTTCCTTAATGGTATTTTCTTTACGTAGACCACTTATCAAGGACCCTACCCCTCCTTGAGATTTGAAAATTCTTCTCTAGGTCTTACTGAACTCAGTCTCTCTTTGAACCCACAGCAAAGACTAATCTAAGAGTTTTTTTTTTTGGAAAACTATTTTTCTAGCTGCCATTACATGATGTCAGTCTCCACTTCTACCTTATTATCCAGAACTTCTGTCGATGACATTTGTGCTGCTACTACTTGGTCCAATGCTCATACCTTCATAGTTCATTACAGGCTGGACATACTTTCTAGGAACAGGGCAGCATTTGATTCTACCGTACTCTGGAATGTCCTTCCACGAGACCACCGTGGTTGATAGTAGCTGGGGACTTGTCCCAAAAGTTATAGAACAGATGAAAAAATGAAAAAAACATCATCCGGTACAGAAGATCTGAATTACTTCATTTGATCTTCAAACTGTGGGTACCGGATCTGAGCCGGCAAGTTCACTAGCATCTGCTCTGAGCTCCTCCCCTTACCCATAATACACCTCCACTACCTTCCAACCCCCAGATCTCATTTACCGCACCTTGCCAGAAACATAGTGATCCTGAGCTCCGAGTTTGTGAGTTGGGTTATTTAATGTTAGCTGTTTTTTGAATGTTGGTTTAGTGTTAGCTGTTAGTATAGGTTCCCTCTCTTCCTCCCCTCGCTGGTGCATCGTGTTTTAGGGTTTTACTGTAGTTTTTAGTGTTAGTTAGTTAGTGTGTGTTGCTTCCTCAGCATTATGTGTGCCTTTGAGTGTGTGGGTTTGAGTAGGAAATAGTTTGTTTTTCTTTTTCCTTCTCTTTTTTGTGCATGAATTAGTTTTTTCTGTAAGAGACATGGCTGACCCCAAGCCGGTCTTTGAGGTGCACCGAGTGTGGCCGCAAATTGTCACCAGCCAATGTCCACACTCTTTGCATTATGTGTTTGGGTGTAGCCCATTTAAGTACAGATTGTACCATTTGTGCGGGTTTTAACCCGCGTACTATCAAGGATAGACTGGCTAAGCTGGCCTTGAAAGGCCTCCTACACACTACTAAGGTGGCTGCCTCTTACAGCTTTGGTCACAGCGGCTGCTGTGGCCGCCTCTCCTTCTTCTCTTCCCTCCCAGGCTGGGACTTACCCTCCCATTTCTAAACCTGCAGAAGTGGAGCGCAGAAAAGGCAGAGAGAAGGAGAGAGAGCACAGGTCCGAAAAACGTAAGAGGTCCCCTGATCTTTCTACTTCTACACCCGCCAAGAGTCAGTCTAGGATCCGTGACTCCCCTTGGCTCTGATCTCCCAGATTGTCCCCAGGACCCAGCAGAGCCACAACCACCATCTAGGGCCTCAGTTCCTCGACCCGCCAGGTTGAAGTTCGTGGCATCGTCATGGTCCACCCGAAACCTTTCCGAAGTCGACATGGATAAAATAATGAGGAGGTTAATTCATACTCAAATCCAAATGGGAGTCTTGCTAGCCCCCTCTCCCTGTGGAGGGGGGAGATTGCGTCCTTTCTTCACGCCAATTTCCCCTTCTCCAATCCAACCACCGGGTTCGGAGTACTTGGATCTGAGGATAGCCTTAGGGGGTCGGCACCGACAGTACCGGTCTCCTTGATGCCAGCAGTTACCTGGAGCATGTCAGATCCGACCAGTTCTGGATGTCTGATCCGAGGGAGTGGAACTTTTTCCATCGGCTCTGGAGTTGTCGGGCCAAGTTCCCCCCCTCGGAGCTCCATCCACTTCGGGCCCGGCTCCTTGTCGGGCCAAGTTCCCCCCTCGGAGCTCCATCCACTTCGGGCCCGGCTCCGGGCATCGGATCCGGGAAGAGCGGTTTCCTTATTAGTGTCCCAAGAGGCTTGTTCTCCCTCAGCGTTCAGCGTGGTAGAAAGGGTTCTCTGCACTGGATTGAGACCCTTGACTATTTACTTGGACTCTGCCCTGACTCTCTCGGCTTTGTCTACGAATCCCATCATTTTACCAGAGGGACAGCCCATGCTCGAGGAGCCCCAGGCGGTTCTCCCTGAGGAACAAGTGGCTTGCGAGTTCCCCCCAGAGAGCCCCACCGGAGATGTACCTTGCAAGCATATGTGTAAGAGGAGGCACTTGGACTCTCCCGAGTCCCTCACTGAGGACACTGACTTGGATGATGGGGAATGTTCCCCCAGATCACCTCCCGAGGATGTCTCCTTTGGAGACTTCATGGAAATCCTACGCCAGTGGGGAGGTTGGTCCGCCCCCAAACCTTTTTCTGATGAATCCATGTTCATGGAGGCTTTCCGCATGGGCCCATCTACTTCCTGGGTGTCCCCTCCCACAGATGCCCTGGTGAAACCTGGTCTCCTCGTGGGCCTGGAAGGAGCAGGACACTGTGGAACCAATCCCAAAACATCCAGACAAAATTTTGAGCCCTCCCTCAGATAGACTAGCGTGGAACAAAGGGTCCTCTGTAGACACTATGGGGGTAGCAGCAGCCACCAGAAAGGAACTAGCCCAGGAGAGTTCCTCAGTTCATCCCCCTGACCAAGCATCTAGGATGATGGACCACTTAGGGAAGTGGATTTATGCGTCAGCAACCTTTTCCATCAGGGAGCTGAACTACTTGGCCCACGTTACTAGACTACAGCGTGACCTGGTCAAGAAACTGTCTGTCTCTCCTCTTAAGTCCATGTCGCAGGAGGACAGAGATGTGTTCTCCGCGAGGATGGCCACTTTAAAAGCAGTTTCCAACACATCCATGTGACTCCTTTCACATGCTACTGAAGGAGCAGCTAGGGCAGCTGGGTCCAGTGTGTCCATGAGGTGCAGCTCCTTGCTCAGATTATGTTAGTTTTCGGAACCTTTCAAGGTGTCTTTTGCCAACGTCCCTTATGATGGCTCTACCCTTTTTGGTAAGACCGTCAAAGACACCTTTGTCCAGAGTGAGAAAGACAGGAAGACACTGTTTGCCATCAGGATCCACTTCTCGACCCCTCAAAGATCTTTTTCTCCGGAATCAGCGAGGGCAAAAGATGTGGTTCCAGAAGTCTCTGTGTTCCCGGGACACTCAGGGCTCTTCTTCCCCCAGAGGTAGAGGGGGACAGGATAGATGCTGGCCCAGAGGCAGAGGGGGTCCGAGGAATTTTGGTTCTTGAGATCCATTCTCAGATAGGTCTGGGCAGCACCCCTGAGGGGTTGCCTAACTGCTGAACTCTGGAGGCAGTCGGGGGTCAATTGTCATTGCACCTGGCAGCATGGGAGTCTGTAACATCAGACTGCTAGGAGCTTCATATATCCAGAGTATACTCAGTCCCTTTTGTGATTCCTCCCAAAACTCTCAAATACCTCCCGGATGTACCAACCACACAAAGGGAGGCAGCAGCACTGGAAATTTCAAAGCTGCTAGAGAAGCGCGCCATCGAACCCATCCCCCCAGATCAGTCCAGATCGGGCATCTACTCCAGGTTCTTTTTGATGCCAAAGAAAACGGGGGACTTGAGGCCCTTTCTGGACCTATCTACCCTGAACCTGTCAGTTGCCAAAGAAAAATTCCGGATGGTCACCTTACAGTCCATCATGCCGTACCTGCAAGAGAGCGACTGGATGTGATCGTTAGACCTCCAGGATGCTTACTATTACATAAAGATGCACAGAGGCTCCAGGAGGTTCCTCTGCTTCCAGCTAGGAGTCTATCATTATCAATTTTGAGCCATACCCTTTGGTCTCACCACAGCCCCCAGGGTGTTCACCAAAGTGATGGCAATAGTAGCGGCTCACCTGAGGCTTCAGGGGATTCAAGTCTACCCGTACCTGGACGATTGGCTCCTCACTGCTTCCACCAGGCGTCTTCTTTGTCAAACCAAGGATTATTTCCTAAAGGTTGTACTTCACTGGGGGATTACAATCAATGCATCCAAATCTCTTCTGAATCCTGTCCAGGTGATAGACTACATTGGGACATGGATAGACACACTACAGTGCAAAATCTTCCTGACCACGGAGAGAGTTCGAAGCCTGAGGATGCATGTTTCCCTGATCTACCGTTCTCACCTTCCCTTTGCAGAATCGGTTGAGGGCCCTAGGTTCTATGTCAGCGACCATAACGCTTCTTCCTTGCGCCCGGTTACACATGCGAGTACTACAGTGGACTCTAGCAGTGTAATGGTCCCTGTTGGATCTTCCATTATCGTATCCAGTACACCTCAGTCAAGTCTGCAGGTCGTCCCTTCTTTGATGGATGTACTCTCCAGAAATCCTGGAGGGATGATCTTTAGTTCCAGCACCTGTCCAAGCCACAGTGACCATGGATAACTCCTTGGGGGGGGGCATTGTTTGGGCAGGACAGTCCAAGACCTGTGGTCCCCTGTCGAGACCAGTTTGCATATAAATGTTCTAGTGTTGAGGGCAGTCCTTTTGGCATTGCAGGCCCTTCATGCCTTTCTTCCTCTAGAACCATTGCAATTCAGTTGGACAACATGTTGGTGGTGTGGTATGTCAGCAAACAGAGATGGACCAGATCTGACCCCCTTTGTCGCGAGGCCATAAGAGTTTGGGAATGGGCGATCTCCACCGGTCACTTTCTGATAGCAACGCACATTCCGGGATGGTCCAACATCCTAGTGGACAGGTTAACTTGGACTATACTGATGCCTTATGAGTTGTCTCTGAATCCTTCAGTAGCGGAGCAGATCTTTATGGAGTGGGGTTAGCCTTGCTGTAATCTCTTCGCATCTCCTTCCAACGCAAAGTACAGCGAGTTCTTCGCTCTGAACCCCCAGCCGGTGGCATCCCCCAGAGATGCTCTAGTTCATGCTTGGCCTCCCAGTCTTCTGTATGCTTACCCTCCAGTACCTCTTATTCCGAGGTTTCTACAGAAAGCTTGTGGACTGGGGAGCAAAGTGATCCTCATTGCCCTGTTTTGGCTTCGCCAGGTATTGTTTTCCCTTCTTTGGTCTCATTTTCTGGCTCCACCTTGGATCTTGGATCCCATTCACTTTCTTATTTCACACTCCTCAGGGGTTCCTGATCTGAGCCTGGACAGTTTGAAGCTCACGGCTTGGCTACTCCAGTTCCCCTAATTGCTAGGACTCCTGGATTATCCTCTTCAGTCAGGTCTATTCTGGTGGCAGCTCATAAGTCTTCCACCAAGAAGATATACCGTAGCAAATGGAAACGTTTTTCCTTTTGGGGCGTCTCAAAGGAGTTTAGACCCTTTCACGGCTCCTGTTCCTGCCATTTTCAATTTTTTAGCAAATGTTTCTCAACAAGGAGCAAGCTCTTCTACTATCAAAGTTCAACTAGCTGCTATCTCTCATTTTCATGTTGGTGAGAATTCTGCTTCTGTAGCCTCTTCCAGACTGTGCACAGCCTTTATTAAAGGTACTTTCCTATCACACCCCCCCAGTCAAGGGTCCTGTTCCCCCATGGATCTTAAGTTTTTGTCTCGGAAAACAGCATTTCTAGTGGCTATCACCTCTGCTAAAAGGGTTTCCTGAACTGCAAGCGTTGTCTATTAAAGTTCCATACATGATTTTCTATAAAGACAGGGTTTCCCTTCATACCAATCTGTCCTTTCTTCCCCAAGGTAGCATCACAACTTAACATCAATCAAACCATTAACTTACCCATTTTCTTTACAAATTTTGCTAACAAAATGGAATACAGACTCCAGTTGTTGGATATTCATAGACAGTTACATTTTTATTTACATAGGACTAGAACCTTTTGTAAATCTGATCAATTATTTGTGTCCTTCTCTAAACCCTTTTTGGGTAAACCTATCTCTAAGGTCACTATCGCTAGGTGGATTTCCTTGTGCATCCTTCAGGTCTGTAAGGATAAAGGTTTGTCTCCTCTGGGTCGGGTGAAAGCTCATTTGACTAGGTCAATGGCTACTTCTGTGGCTTTTTGGTCGAGAGTCTCATTGGATGATATTTGTTCTGCAGCTACTTGGTCCTCATCTCATACCTTTTTTTCTCATTACAAATTGGATTTGATTTTTAGAAGTAGAGCATCCTTTGATTCCGCGGTGCTCCGGAATATCCTTCCATGAGGGCCACCCAGGAGTTTAGTAGCCAGGGATTCTGTCGCACAGGTTGAAGAACAAATAAAGTAAACTACTTCAGATAAAGAAGTTATGTACTCACCATAACGTTCCATCTGAGTAGTTCTACTTCATTTGTCTTCAACCATTCCTCCCTCTTCCCCCTGGCCTTACTACATGGACAGCCTCTTTGGCTGAAGTTTTAGGTGCGTAAGGTGTTTTTTCAGGTAGAGTTCTCAGTATAAGTGGCAGCAAACTCGATCTGGGGGTTGGAAGGTAGTGGAGATGTATTATGGGTAAGGGGAGGAGCTTGGAGCAGATGCTAGTGAACTTGCTGGCTCGGATCCGGTACCCACAAGTTGAAGACAAATGAAGTAGAACTGCTCAGATGGAACGTTATGGTGAGTACATATCTTCTTTTTATGTACTCACCATAATGATGCATCTGTGTTTTCTGTTTTCATCCATCCTCAACCTACCCCTCCTTCCTCTGGAAAACATATATTCATATAGTCTCCTGGTATGACCTGGAGGTATTTCCCTTTTTGTTTTTTCCCTCTCTTAGTTCCAGATACCTTTCCTGTCATGTTTCTAGATATTTATTGAATTTGTTTCCTTTGTGTATGTTGCTATCAAGGGAGCAAACGTGATCTGAGGTAATTTGGAGCTTGGGAGAGGATTATGGGTAAGGGGAGGAACTTGAGCTATGGATCCAAAGTCTGAGAAGTGGCTGAAGTCTGATCCGAGGTCAGATCCCAAATAATATGATCTAAAGGTTGAGAAAGGATGAAAACAGACAATACAGATGCAGTACATAACTTTAGTTTTTATTTGATTGGTATTTTTATCATGCAATTAATTTTTAAATGCTGCTAGCCATATTACAACATTTTTTATACATTCCTCTGAAGTTGTAATTGCGCAGCTTACATTTTGTCACTTTTTTCAAAGTATTATCAACTTGGCACATATATATAACCCACTATTAAACTCCAAAGTGAGGGCATATATATTTTTGTTTATTGCTGGCCAGCTGCCATATAAATTACAGTTTTATATACTTGTCTTAATGATGACATATGACAAACTCAGTGATCACTTTACTAATATGAATTTGGTCACAGCACACTTAACACAGTGTTAAATTGTGGTCATATTAATACTACTGATTGTGCATGTGTATTTTTGCGACTGTATGTGTGAACGTTCACTAGTTATCATTCTAAAAGGTATAGTTGCTTCTTACTATGTAAAAGAATAATTGCTTCATCAAGAGCATGAGTACGTATTTGTGCAAGTAATCACTTGTTTGTTTGGTAAAGATGTTGCTTTCTGTATGAATGTGTGTTGGTAAGTATTTGTGTAAGTAAGGAGTTTGTTTTTTTGCCTGAGTTTCTGGGTGGTATTGATTGGGTTTTGCGCATTTGTTATAACAAAAGCTCAGTAGGAACCCAGTAATATTCCAAAAACAGACATCCAGAAGACTGAAGTTCAGTAAAAACAGTTTTAATAACAATAAGTGTATACAAGACAAACTGGTGAGCGCTTTCGTGGCTTACCCGCTTCTTCAGACCATAAAAAGTAAAACATTTTAAAACCTTATATACAGATAACCAGCCATGCAGTTAAAAGATGTCAAGTCACATGATGCAAACCTCTCCTCTTCAGAGCACAGCATTATTCACTCGGGTACACAGTAGCCCACAGATCAAGAATCCATCTTCGCTCTATATATTCTGTTTCATTAGCTATATCACCTCCTTTTATATTAATACCAACTTTATGCAAAACCAGAAATTTAAATTGATGGGTATCATCAGATTCCATTACGTTTGGCTAACGCATTACTCTCTTTTCTATTACGTATGTCATTATTATGCTCAAGAACTCTTTCTTTTAATGTTCGATTGGTTTTCCCAATATTGAACCCTTCACATACAGTGCGCTTTGCCCAATAAACTATGTTCTTATCTGTGCGGTAAGTATAAAAACTAAAAATCTTTTTCATAGTTCTAGGATGTGTAACAGAAGTAACTGTCCACACATGCCTGCAGGCACTACACGATCTACAGGCATACGTACCTCTCCTTTCAGAATATATTCTGTCTATATAGATGTTCTTCGTGTTTCACTGTTGCAGTCATCACATTCGGGTTATCTGCTTGCAGTAGCCCTGAGTTGGCCTGATTATCAAAGCCTTGGGTCCTGCGTCGGTTGCTGTCTCATCTTCCATGACGTCAGGGGTATAAAGCATGCAGCCGACGCCATTACATCAGTCTTTCTTGCAGTGTGGTACCCGAAGCAGAAGCATTTCGCAAGTGCCGGTTGGCCGACTCCTGAAATTTTCATTTTCAAGTTTCAGAACCAAAGTCTTCAACTAAAGCTAAGTACCGCGTTGGGGAAATTTTTCTTGCTCTAAACCGATGTCAGTCTTCTTCTTCTTCTTTCGGCTTTTTCCCGGTTAGGGGTCGCCACAGCGGATCACCTTGTCCGCACATTGAATGGCAGTGGAGTTTTACGGTGTCGAGTTGCCAGCCCGGCGCCCAACCTTCCACAGAAGGCACACTCACACGCACACCTAGGGCCAATTTAGAGTATCCAATCCACCTGCAGCATGTCTTTGGGATGTGGGAGGAAACCGGAGCACCCGGAGGAAACCCACGCGACCACAGGGAGGACATGCAGACTCCGCATAGAAGGCTCTAAACCGATGTCAGTAAAAGTCAATAATTGCATTTCTTGTGGAAAGCGAATACCTCATAAAGATTTTCATTTGTACTGTATTTCTTGTCTAGGCCCTGACCACAATTTACCTCGCTGTCGGTTTTGTGCCTTATTTAAACAACAAACTATTCGTCGTCGGTATATTTACGCTTCTAAATATTTTGGTACTCGGTTCAATTACCCAGATATGGCTTTGGTAAGCCACGCGACTACCGACATTCTGAAAAAACGCAAAGATAAAGACAGAGACAGGCCGCCTAGGTCCAAAGCTGCTGACGACGCTTTTCCTAAGCTAGTCACCAGTTAGTCAGTACTCAGTGAGGCACTTTCGCAGCCCCTGATACCTGTTACTTCAGATTCGCAGGCCTCTACTGAGACCCATTCGGAGTCCGGTATGCCGCGAGATGCTTCAGCTATGGAGCCTGCGGTTGTCTCTACCTTGGATGGGTCCGGAGCTGCTGTGCAGGCACCGGCTTCTGAGGGTGTATTCAGGCCTACTGACTTGCATGTTAAACAGACGCCATCTTCTTCTTCAAGGCCTAAAACTCGATCCATGCCTAGATATCCAATGCCCAGACTACTTGGTCAGGCCTCTATGCCTAAAAAGCAAATGATAAGAATGGCTGAAGACCTTATTACTTTAATCAGGGGAAGCCAACCTTCCCCCTCTAAGAGACCTAGGACTGAATTTGAGTATGATACTTGTGATCAGGATTCTGAAATTTCTGTTTTCCCTGATGACCAGGATTTACCCTTATCTACCTATGAGGATTCTGATGCAGAGGACTCTAGTCCCTCTGCTTCCCCTCCAGAGGATTTCTCTTTTGGTGAAACCTTGCTTACTCTTAGGGAGCATTTTCGATGGGAAAGCCAGGATTACTCTGATTCTAAAAAGAGGCTTAGGGATTTCTTACTCCTGCCCCAACACAGGCCTTTAGCTATCCCCCCTGTACTGGACATTGTTGATGATGCTTTTTTGGAATCTAGCTTGGCCCCTGACTCCTTACCTCCTGCTCCCAGAAAACCAGATAGATATTACAGGGTTCCTGACTCTCACAAGTTCCTCTTTAAAAATCCTACTGTGGATCCTGAGACCATTTCACAGGGACCCAAGGGCATTAAGCCTACTACTGCCAAAAATTCTACCCCCTTTGATAGCGATTCCAGGACACTGGATAGATGGTGTAAGAAGATGTACACTTCTGCAGCCTTGGCCATTAGAGTCTTAAACTGCCAGTTTCATATGTTAAAGTATCAGCAGCATATTATTGGTTTGCTTAAACAGAAAACTATGTTGATTCCTGACTGTGCTGAAAATAAGGATGTACAGGATTTAATGCATTCTGCTGAACAAGTTGGAAAACATACTTTGCAATGTGGTTTTAATTCACTAGAGGCATCTTGCAGGGCTGCTGTCACTGGGTCTGTACTTAAAAGGCATGCTTGGCTTAAGGAGCAGTCTTTGCCAGATCATGTTAAAGCTAAATTGCTGGATGCTCCCTTAAACCAGAACCACCTGTTTGGCAACAAAGTAGAAGTACTTAAAAAGATGGAGGAAAAAGCTAAATCTATGCAAATTGTTAAAGATTTCCTGCAAGTTCAGCCTCCAAGATTTAGTAGGAATTGGCCCTCTAAGAATTGGTCCTTTCCTGCCTCTTCCAGGCCTTCTCAGTCCAAACCCAGAACCAGCAGAACACCCAGGCTTCAGTCCCAAGGCACGCACAGGAGTAAGTAGTGGGGCGTTCCCACTTCCAAATCGGGGAGTAGTAAGACTCCCCCCTGTCTCAATGACTTAACTTTAAAACTTCCAAGCCCTTTTCAACTGACTGCTCCTTTAGGGGGAAAGATTGCTCTGCAGGCAAAAAACTGGGAACTCTTACCCAGGACAAATGGGTTTTAAATATAGTTTCCCAAGGATACGGATTCCACTTCCACACTTTACCAACCCCAAACGGTTGGCCAGATCTACCCCCAAATCAGTGGGCAGAGGCACAAAAGCAAGTACTTTTCTCTCTTAAGTATAAGGGCTATTCAAACTGTCTCAGAAGAGGAAAGGGGACAAGGTTTCTTCTCAAGACTTTTCCTGGTGCCCAAAAAAGACAACACATGGCATCCTATCCTGGATCTCTCTATCCTAAACACCTTTTTGGTGATCCCAAAATTCAAGATGCTAACTCTTCACCAGTTGCTTCCTATGCTAGGCAAGGATGCCTGGGTTGGCAACACTGGATTTAAAGGAAGCCTACCTGCACATCTCAATCAGGGAATCTTGCAGAGGATACTTAAGCTTCAAAGCAGGCTACATGCACTATCAGTTCTTGCACTGCCCTTTGGCTTATCTACTTCGCCCAGGGTATTCACAAAGTGCCTAGCTCCAGTCATTGCATTTTGCAGTCAAAGAAATATTCAAATATACCCATACCTGGACGATTGTCTAATTCAGGCAGAAAGCCAGGACATACTTTTGAATCATCCAGCTTTTGTACAAAAGGTGCCAACTTGTCTGGGGTACACCATAAATGAAAATAAATCACATCTTGTACCCTGTCAACAAATTGTATTCCTGGGAGCAAGCTTGAACACAACTTCCCAGATGGCTTTCCTCACGCCAGAGAAACAAGTTCATTTGACAGCTTACTTCAAACTAATGGCCACAAAAAACCTGCTATCTGCAAGACAAATACTGCAAGCCTTGGGGTTCATGGCCTCTTTCATTCTCCTAATTCCATATGCAAGACTGCATATGAGGAAACTACAATGGTATCTAAAAAGCCCATGGTATCAACATTCTCAGGATCTAGAAGCAATGATTCTTATAAAACCTTGCCTGCAGTTAGAGTTCCTTTGGTGGGCAGAGCCCTGCCACCAAAACAAGGGACTACCATTCACTCTACCCCCTGCAGCCCAAACCCTAATAACAGACGCATCAGACTATGCATGGGGGGCTCACTTGGCAGGGAAGCGCATTCAGGGCAAATGGAACACAAGTCAAATGCACCTACATATTAATCAAAAATGAATGTTAGCTGTACAGAATGCTCTGACAGCCTTCAATGACCACATTCTTCCAGGACAATTAATGGTAAAGACGGACAACACCACTGTTATGTGGTACATAAATAAGCAGGGGGGAACCCACTCATACCCTCTCTGCAGACTAGCCATGTCTCTGTGGAACACAGCCTTGAGCTACCAAGTGCTGCTACAGGCTCAATTCCTGCCAGGAAAGCTAAATACAATGGCAGACGAACTAAGCAGAAACCTGATGGACCCACATGAATGGAAACTGGAACCAAGGACATTCAACATGTTGACAAACAAATGGGGGAGCCCAGATATAGACCTGTTTGCCTCCACCCAAAACTACCAGTTGGACAAATTCTGCACAAGGACTCCCGACAAACAAGCTTGGAAAGTGGATGCCCTATTCTTCACCTGGAAAAATCTATCAGTTTATGCATTTCCTCCTCTGCCTCTCCTCTCCAAGGTACTACTGAAGATCAAACAGGACAAACAAAGGACGATACTGATTGCACCAGACACTGGCCACGCCAATACTGGTATCCCCTCTTGTGCAGTTTGTCACTGCTGGCACCATGGCACCTGCCTCAGACCCCTACCCTGCTGCCCAGCAGGAGGGCCAGATTCTGCACCCTCAACTTCAAACCCTGAACCTGGCAGCCTGGCTAATTACTTGATCTCTCCATTACGTTCCCTCAGTAAGCAAGTGTTGGATGTCATTCTGGAGGCAAGGAGGCCTAGTACTAGAAGATCTTATGCTGAAAATGGAAAAGATTCTGTTCCTGGAACCAAACTCAGGGGATGGGCACAGCAGCACCCAATTTACCTTAGATTCTTCAATACTTAACTGAGTTGCTTCACAAGGGTCTTTCCTTTTCCTCCATCAAAATTCATGCCTCAGCCATTTCAGTTCATTACAACACAGAACCACCCCTCATCTCTCATCCACTGCTCAAGCAGTTCCTGAGAGGGGCCCAAAACTTAAGACCACCCAGGAGAGCCCCAACTCCAGCCTGGGACCTTAACTTTGTATTGGAAAAACTCACGCTACCTCCTTTTGAGCCAGGTGCAAGTGCAGTGTTAAAATTCATTTCTTGGAAAACAGCCTTCCTTTTAGCCATCACATCAGCAAGAAGGGTGTCTGAATTACAGGCCCTTATGGCAGTGGAGCCTTTCATCATCTTTCATGCAGACAGGGTGTCCCTCAGGAACAGTCCCTTCTTCATGCCCAAGGTAGTATCCAGTGTGGCTCTTAATCAGTCCATTCATTTGCCAACCTTCTTTTCTAATCCACAGAACAAAGGGAAATGGGTACTGCACTCCTTAGATGTGCACAGACAACTTAGATTTTACTTGGACAGGACTAAACCTCTCAGGAAATCTGAACAGCTGCTGGTGGCATTCGCTGCAGGGGCAGAGAAGGAAGGCCATTTCAAAGCAAACCATTTCTAAATGGATAGGCCACTGCATTCATATTTTGCTATAAGCACCATGGAAAACCTATCCCACAGGGGATAAGACCACATTCAACCAGGGCTGCATCTACCTCTACAGCCTTTCTCAGAGGTGTCCCTACCAGGGACATTCTAGAAACTGCTACCTGGAGTTCTGTACATACTTTCACCAAGCGTTACCATTTGCCAATTTTCTCTAAATCCAGAGCTGGTTTTGCCACTGCAGTCTTGCAGGGCCTCATAGCTGGTCCTAATGCTATCTAAATCCCTCCTCCCATCCTTAGCTTTGGGAATCTAATCAAATGTGTGATGACTGCAACAGTGAAACACAAAGAACATAGTACAGTTGTGTACACTTGCCATAAATGTAGATGTTTGAGTGTATTCAGTGTTGCAGTCCTGGTTACCCTCCCTCCAGCCCCCTGACTTCTTTTGGCTATACCTCTATTCCTTTTTACTATGCTTAAATGCTTTTTGGTGTATTTGCTTTTTTGTTGGAGGTATATATATATATATATATATATATATATATATATATATATATATATATATATATATATGTAGATATATATATATATATATATATTTAATTGCTTCCCATTAGGGGGCACCTGACATCTGGGGCACGAAAAACTGATGTAATGGTGTCGGCTGCATGCTTTATACCCTGACTACTTAACATCATGGAAAATGAGACGACAATCGATGCAGGACCCAAGACTTTGAAAATCAGGCCAGCTGAGGGCTACTGCAAGCAGATAACCCAAATGTGATGACTGCAACAGTGAATACACTCGAACATCTACATTTATGGTAAGTGTACACAACTGTACTTTGTCTGCAGCATAAATGTTGCTTCAGGGCTTTATTATTTTTAAAGGAGATTTGTGGATAGGGCCCAACTACATTACTTACACTTGGGTGCGCCATAAGTATTGTCCAGTTCTTTTTCACCACATTACAAATGATGTTAATATTATTTGAATATGTTAAAGTCAACCTACTAGCACTGCCTTCAGGCAAATATATCTCCGTAGCTTGTTCATCCAGGGGGTCAGAGAAATAGGGTCTAATCTCATTCCCAGTGGCAGATCTAACCTCAGTAATAGCCCTTTCAGTGACCCCTGTTTTATAACCATGCTCTAACAATTCTATACGTAGAGTGTCCAAAGCTGCTTCTAGCTTAGTTTCATTAGTGTGTGGTCTCATTATTTTGAGCACTTGATTTTTAACCACATTCCCTGGGATGTGCCTAGGCTGCATGCTAGTGTTGTGCAGGATGTTGTTCTTCCTACAGGGTTTCCTATACATACTAGTGCAAATGCTACCTAGCTCATCCTTCTTAACTACAGTGTCAAAGTCTATGTCCTCAGCAGAGTAATGCATAGTAAATGAAAGAAAGGTAGTTGTATTTTGTAAATAATCCACAAACTCCAATAGTAGATTTATTGGTCCTTGCCAAACAAAGAAGTCATCGTCCACAAATTGTTTAACGCTCACCAGTTTGTTTTGTGTACACCTATTATTGTTATTAAAAGTATTTTTACTCAACTTCAGCCTTCTGGATGTCCATGTTTGGACTATTACTGTGTTTGGACTTAGTCTGGGTTCCTACTGAGCTTTTGTTATAACCTTATTCTGGTTTTTTTTTTTTTTTTTGGGATATTGGAAGGAACCATGGCTAAAGCTGTGGACATTGAGCTCGAGTATAACCGTATGGCTACAATGAATGGCCCCGAGAAGAGTGGTTTTAAAGCCACTAGGAACAATGCTACTAGAATTCTGGAAACAGCATCCATACTCAAGACATTCACAATCCATTTAATAATATGTGTTTTAAAGTAGAGACTGTAGATGAGACTACTGCTAACACATCCATAGTAAATGACTTTTGTATGTCACTTAAGGTTTTGGAACATAAACATTTTAAGTTTAAATGCCTGTAGTGGTAGCGTTTCTTAAAACAGCTTTGCATCATAAAATTGTTCCTAGAGGGTAGCATGTTTTAAAAATGCCCTCTTATGGTGACAGTTTTTCTGAGTTGCTAAAATGCTGGCAAGAATTAAATTTGCAGCTTAGTTTCAATTACATGCGTCTACTGAATGAGTATTTTCATCCTGAGGAGGAATCCCTTGCCAGGGAAATCGATGAAATGTTTGCTGAGCTGAGGGATACTCATAAAGGAGAAATATATACAGAGCTTATGGAAGAACTATTCTATAACATTTTGCTCTATGAGCGGAGATTGCAGAGTGAAAACCGACTTAATGGACTTTCAAAGAGGCTGTTTTTTCATGGCCCAGAGACAGCATACATGTAGGCGGATCTAACAGCCTAAGCCAACCCACAAGAACAACGCTTAGTCAGAGAGGGAGTTGCCAGAAGGAAGAACATCATAGGAAAGATACTCTGACCCCAGAAGACGGAAACGTGGATGCATCAACCTCAGGGAGTGCTCTAGCAGCCACGGTGCTTGTTTCTGATGCTAATCTCCCTGAACAACGTGTAATAAGTCATTTGAGTACTGGAGAAGATATTGCACGGTTTTCAACTAGTACGACGAGCAGTTTTAATCCAGGGAATCAACAGGCTCTGGTCATTAAACTGAAAACTTGACCTGTGGTTAAATCTAATGAAGCTTTGAACAATGCTTCTGCTCCGACCACTTCTCAGCCCCTGAAGTCCGTTTCTCTTTTTTTTAGAGAAAGGCTTACCTATACAGCAGGAGAAATGGAAGGAGCGTTCGCAGAGCCAGCAACACAGGCCCAGGACAGAGTAAGACAGTTCAGTGAAACAGAGGAAACCAGACAGAAGAGGATGGCAACAGGTGATCTAGTTTTTAATTTGTCATCATTCAAACTTACTAAAGAACAGGTTGCTGTACTGAATAAAGGACATTCCTTAATTCCAGCAGTTAAAACAGACTTAACGGATGTCTTTTTGGACTTGAAGCTGTTTGCTAGAAATGTAATGTTAAATGTGATATTTCCAGACAAAGTTCAGTCACATGATTTTTTTAAGAAACCAAGTGTTTTTACTCCTGAATTCAAACCAGCCTTAAAGCTTTTTTGAATATATATGAGAGTGACCTAAGGAATTGTTTAACGAATAAGTGTAATGGTACGACCGTTTATAATCTGACTTCTAAAGAAGTGGAGGTTTTGAATGATTTAACTAAGGCAAAGCATTTAATGATTAGACCAGCTGACAATGGTGGAGGGATAGTTCTAGACAAAAGTATTTACATTGAAAAGATGCCTAGTATGTTAAATGATGAAGAGGTTTATATGAAGCTGCAAAGATTTCAAGTTACTGGAATCATTAACAGAGTTAATTTTTATTTATATGATTTGCTGATGATGAATCAGATTGATTATGGTTTATACACCTACTTCACAGTCAGCCATCCCAGAATACCCATTATTTATGGATTACCGAAAATGCATAAAGATGCTATCAACCCCCCCCCCCTCCGACCTATAGTTTGGGGAGAAGAGTGGCTGACTGAGCCCATCTCTATACATGTCGAAAAGCAACTTAGATTGGTTCTTGATACCATCACAACTGTGTTGAAAGACACTATGCAGTTCCTACAAGACCTGTATCAATGGTCAAAAAATTTGGATGATTTGAATGACATTTTGTTTGTAACATTAGATGTTAATTCACTCTTTACGGTCATTCCAAATGATGTAGGAATAGATAGTGTAAGGCTTTTTTTGACGTCTGACAGTTTTTTCTAATTCAGCGGTAGAGGTATTGTGTGCACTACTGGATCTAATAGAGAGTAATGTTTGCATTTTTGAATCGGAATATTTACTGCAAAAACTGGGGGTTGCAATGGGCATGGCATGTGCCAACTCTTACGCCAGTATTGTTTTTGCATATTGGGAAAAGCAGTCAGTTTTTACAGATGCTAGGTTTAGATCACGTGAAATTTTATAAATGATTTGTGGACGATGTCTTTTTTTTTATGGTCTTAAGAAGCGGGTAAGCTGCGAAAGCGCTCACCAGTTTGGCTTGTGTACACCTATTATTGTTATTAAAACTGCTTTTACTCAGCTTCAGCCTTCTGGATGTACGTTTTTGGAATATTTTTGTGTGTTTGTGTTAAGAGTTGGACACATGGTTTGTGTGTTAGAGTGTTATCAGTGAGGCTGTATAGGAGAGTGTGGATAAGTATATTTAATGTGTGTTTTGCAAGTGGTTGGCAGTATCAGAGTCTTTGTGGTCAGGGGAATGTTGTAATTGCATGTGGAAATGGAAGACTGATGTTATTCCTTTACATGTTTGGTGCAATGTATGTGTGAAAAGCATGAAAATGCTGTTGTACAAGATTAGCATGAGTATTCCAAGCAGCACTTACTTCAAGATACATGCAGTTTTGGAGTTGAGAGGGCATACGAGGCATGCTCCTCCCAGTAGGTGAAGGAGAATTTAACTCCAATGTAAGAAGTGTGTGTGAAACAACTTGCAACATTACTACATGATCAGAAACTCGTGAATAATCCATTTGGTGAAAAAAGTGCTCAGCTTAGCAGGGCTAAAATAGTAGTGTAGTAAATTGGGAAGAAATTTCCATCTCTCGCATGCTTCACAAGTAAATGTTCACTTTGTCTAGTAAACGTTTGCATGCGTTTGTTCTCTCTCAAGTAAACCTTTGAAATCACTCCCTCCCTTGTTAGCAAATATAGGGCCTTCTCCAAATCTGATCAGTATATCTGTGCTATTATGAAAAAAAATCTTCATTTGTTTTTATCACTAGCTTTGATTTTTTTAGAATTAACAGAAAATAAAAGGTTTGTTTTTCAGAGCCTGTTAAATTCAGTGCATTTAGTACCACCTGTATAGTAAATAGAGAAAAATAATATCCAACTTCAAATCTCGTTTTGAGGGAATAGATTGCATTTCAGAAATGTTCATTGTCAGTGGTCATTTCTCTGTCTTGACATGCTAACTTTAACAATATTGTATTTAAGAAAATGGGGACGCATACTGTAGTATATGTCCTTCTCTTCATATGCTGCTGTATGCATAACATGTGGGAGTCTGCCTCTGGTTGACTCGTATGTCCGGCCATTTTACAAAAGATAAATGCGAAGGTACATGCGACAGCCCACATGACTCAGCAAACGTCTGCCATAAACTGACATCAGGTATAAAGTGCACATCAGCACGCACCTACCTCAGAACCTTTCTGCCACCTGTGTGACTCCCAACTCTGATAGTCGCTCACTTGCAATAGTGACTTTGTGCTTGTCTGCATTCAGATAAGTACCCCATAGGAGTTTTTGTTGCTTTCTTGCTACTGTGTTATGGGTTAATGTCAGGTAGAAAGGGCAAGTGTCGGTGCAGAAGTCTGATTCCACTTAAAGATTCACACAAGCTCTGCCTAGTCTGTCTAGGCCAAGACCACAACCGTACAACTTATGAGATATGTCAGGCATTTGTGCCTAAAACTCTTAGGAGCTGCCTGGCTGCTCTAAAACTTTAACTAGAGAATCAGCATTTGAAATGCTTAGCTAAAGACATGGACCCGACGTAGGGAACTTTGGAAGAGCCACCCACAAAAAAGGCCAAAAAGTCTAGGCCTGATCCAATGACTGCGCCCTCTTTTCCGACCATACCTCTCGAGGTTGGTGAAGGCCCGGAGTCTGTGTCAGAATCCACAGACCTTCCACTGATGAGTACCCAAGGAGGAAGCAGTTAAGGAGGCTGCCAGCACATCCCTGAGGGAGTCCCAGGTGTCCGATTAGGGCAGTGGGGGGGAACCAAGGCTTATCTCTGTGGGCCTGTGTGGGATTTCCCAAATTGTTGTTCGGTAGGATATGTCGTAGAATGTCACCCGACATCCGGCCCTCCTTATCTTCATCTAATCTCACACACTTCTGTGTCAGATGCTCCCAAAAAGAAGTAGAAGAAAAAAAGACATACTGCTCCTTTTCAGCTGACTGACTGTCAGGCTTTTACCCAAGGCCTGCTTAATGCCTTCCTAGCCCTTACACCAGGCTTGTGCTCCTGCCTAGGTCCCTTCAGTCTCCACTCCAAAGAGTAAAGTGTTGCCTGATATTTCCTCTGAGAAAGAGGATTCTTCAGGGGATGAATCCGTCACTTACACTTCACAAATTGCTTTTCCTCTGAAGTATGCTTCCCCAGAGGAGGAGTCAAATGGAACTGATTCCCCTGGAGAAGACATTACATTTGGAGGGACAATGGTTCAAATCTAAACTGATGGACGCACCCTTGGGTAACAAAGTTTGTTTGGTTCATCAGCTGCTGAGCTATTTAAGGCCCTTCAGGCAAAGGGCAAAGAACTTCAGGACCTAAGGCACATATTCGTGTCTCCAGTTCCTCACTTCCAGAGGAATTGCGCAGCAAGAACAACCTTTGTGAGAAGGCCTTCTACACATATTTCCTCCAAAGGGAAAAAAGATTCCAGGAAGCAGACCCTTTCCAGGTCTTCTCCCTCTACTCCAGCTGAAAAACAGCCTTTTCAGACTACACCTGGTAGTGTGTATCTACCAGGCTCAAGGCCCAGCTACCCTCTCTCCCTGCGTCTCTCCGTGTCCTTCCCTGCTTGGAACTACGGCCCCAAGAGTGTTCACAAAGTGTCTAGCCCCAGCCATTGCCTTTGCCAGAATGCAGGGGATCCAACTCTTCCCTTATCTGGATGATATTCTCATCCAGGCATTGTCCCCGCAGATGGTCCACAACAGTACCTAGACTACACCATCTCCCATCTGAGACGCCTGGGGTTTACCATAACCTTCAAAAATATTCTCTGACTCCCTCCCAGGATCATGTGTTCTTAGGATCCAGGATTCTCACAGGACAAATGATGGCTTGTATTCCTCATGACAAGAGTCTGTCTCTCACCTCTTATTTCCAGGGAATTCTTTCTCTCAGACCCTGCTGACCAGGGAGTTTCTGAGGCTTCTGGGATACATGGCCTCTACCATTCCTGTGGTACCCTTAGCAAGGTTACACATGAGGAAATTTCAGTGGTACTTAAGGACAGTCTGGAAACAATACCTGCGCCCTCTGGAGTTTATGGTGCCCCTTCTTCCCTGCCTATCCGGGGAACTAAAGCGGTGGATTACCCAAATTTATGCCAGTCCAGGTCTCCCCCTACACCCCCCCAGTCAGGATCTGTACACAGATGCTTCAGACTCAGGTTGGGGGCAACCTTAGGAGACTGGACAGTGAGGGAGACAACAAAAAGGGTACACATCAACATCAAGGAGATGAGAGCCGTGATATTTGCCCTCCAAATCTTCAAAGTTCAAATCCTCCCAGGAATGCAGAGATGGTACACAGACAACACAACTGTACTGTGGTACATCAACAAATGGGGGAGACAATGTCCTACCTCCTATGTATATTAGCTGTGCAGGCATGGGAGATGGCCATCAGAGACAAGTATCCCTTCTAGCCATCTACATACCCTCAACTGAGAATGTGATGTCAGATGCTCTAAGCAGGTCCATGACACCATCCCACGAATGTATGTTAAACAGGGATGTATTCCTGGACCTGGTCCATCGATGAGGTATACCTCAGATAGTTCTGTTTATCTCCCCCATGAACAGACAACTCCCAACTTACTGCATCAGGATATTCACCCCCAGGGCATGGAAGGTGGATGCTTTTTCCTTCCCATGGAAGGGGATGTTCGCTTATACATCCCCCCCTTCCCTCTCATACAAAAAGTTCTGCTGAAGATTCAAAGAGAGCAACCTCAAATCTTGTTGGTGACCCCCTTTTGATCAAAGTAGCACTGGTTCCCCCTTCTGCATCATCTAGCCAATGGCAGTCACCACAGGTTACCCCTTAGATTGGACCTACTCGCACAGGAGAAGGGAACTTTCATACACCCACAAATATCCACCCTGAATCTTACACTGTGAGTGACAGGGCATTGATTCTCTTTAGATAATTTATAGTGAGGACGTGCTTCAGGATATGCAGGAGGCCAGAAAATCCTACCTGTCCAAGTGGAAATGGTTTTCTGTTTGGTGTCTAAAACAACAACTTCAACCACTCAGCTGGCCTGAATAACAGAGACTTCGGATTTCTGCATCGGATGTTGTCCCTTCTTCCATGACATCAGGTCGTCAGGGGTATAAAACCTGCAGATGACGCCATTACATCAGTCTTTCTTGCCATGTGGTACTCGAATCAGAAGCAGTTCGCAAGTGCTGGTCGGCCAACTTCTGAAATTTTCGTTTTCGA
Source organism: Protopterus annectens (assembly GCF_019279795.1). Lineage (NCBI taxonomy): Eukaryota > Metazoa > Chordata > Ceratodontiformes > Protopteridae > Protopterus > Protopterus annectens. Next base: position 581,531,048 of record NC_056733.1, on the reverse strand, counting down.
ATTTCAGACCTGAAGTCTTCAAAAAGATCCCATTGGGGATCTTTTTTTCTTGCTCTAACCAATGTCAGAAAAAATTCTTTGGAAAGCAAATACGTCATAGAGATTTTCATTCTTACTGCATCACCTGTTTAGGCCCGAACCACGACATCCCTCGCTGTCAGTTTTGTGCCTTGTTCAACGCCCGAACTATTCGTCGTCGGGCTATTTTTTGTAGCTAAATACTTTCGTTCTCAATATCCGTACTCTGAAATGGCTTTGTTAAGCTATCCGACTACTGATCTTCCAAAAACACGTAAGGATAAAGACTGAGACAGAGCGCATAGGTCCATAACTGCTGACGATGCTTCCGATAAGCTAGTCGCCAGTCCGACGGTACTCAGTGAGGTGCTTTTGCAGCCCTTGATACCAGCTACTACAGGTTCGCAGGCCTCTACTGAGACCCATTCGGAGTCCAGCATGCTGCGAGATGCTTCTTCGACTATGGAACCTGCGGATGTCTCTACTTGGATGGGTCCGGAGCCACTGTGTAGACACCAGCTTCTGAGGGTGTTTTCAGGCCTACCGATTTTCATATCAAACCGACGACTTTGTTTCAAGCTAAGAATACCAAATTCCTCAGGCCTAAAGCTCGCACTTATTACCTTAATTAGAGGAAGCCAGCCTTCCCCCTCTAAGAGTCCTAGAACTGATTTTCTTTCTGATTCTTCTGATCAGGAATCTGATACCTCTGTTCCTTCTGACTACCAGGATTTACCCCTATCTAGTTATGAGGATTCATTCCCTCTACTTCCCCTCCAGAAGATTTTTTTTTTGGTGAAACCTTGCATACCCTTAGGGAGCATTTCCGCTGGGAAAGCCAGGACTATTCTCACTCCAAAAAGAGACTTGGGGAATTTTTAAACCTGCCTCAACACAGGCCTCTAGCTGTTACTCCTGTTCTGGAGATTGTAGATGATGTTTTCTTGGAATCCAGCCTTACCCCAGACACTTTGCCTCCAGCTCCCAGGAAACCTGACAGGTACTACAGAGTACCTGACTCTCTCAAATTCCTTTTCAAGAATCCAACTGCAGATCAAGAGACCATTTCCCAATGATCAAAAGGCATTAATGCTGCTACTGCCAAAAATCTTACCCCTTCTGATAGGGACTCTAGAGCTGTAGACAGATTGGGTAAGAAGGTATATACTTCTGCTACTTTGGCCATTAGGGCTTTAAATTGCCAGTTTCATATGTTAAAGTATCAGCAGCATGTTATGGGATTAATTAAACAGGAAATTATGTTGATTCCTGACTGTGCTGAACATAGATTTACAAGAGTTAATGCATTTTGCTGACCAAGTAGGTAAACGTACTTTGCAAAGTGGTTTTGATGCTTTAGAAGCATCTTGCAGGGCTGCTGTCACTGGGTCTGTACTTAGAAGGCATGCTTGGCTTAAGGAATAAAACTTGTCAGGTCATGTTAAAGCTAAATTACTGGATGCACCCTTACACCAAGAGCGCCTTTTTGGCAACAAAGCAGAAGAAGTCCTCAAAAGGATGGAGGAAAAAGCTAAATCTTTGCAAAGTGTTAAAGATTTCTTACAAGTAAAGCCACCTAGATTCAGTAGGCATTGGCCTTCAAAGAACTGGTCCTTTCCAGTCCCTTCCAGGCCTTCTCAGCCCAAACCCAGGAGCAGCAGACCACCAAGACTTCAGTCTCAGGCTGTGCACAGATCTAAGCAGTGGGGGGGCCCCACTTCCAAAGCAGGGAGTAGTAAGCCACCCTCTATGGAAAAATGGCACAATGACTTATCCTTAACTCTACCAAGCCTTTCTCAACTACTTGCTCCCTTAGGAAGAAAGCTGGCCCTGCATGCAGGAAACTGGGAACTCATTACCCAAGACAAATGGGTTTTAAACATAGTTTCCCTAGGATACAGATTCCACTTCCACTCACTCCCAACCCCAAGTGGATGGCCAGATCTCCCCCAAAAACAAGTGCTTTCTCTCCTCAGTATCAGGGCTATTCAGCCTGTCCCCAGCAAAACAAAGGGGACAAGGTTTTTATTTAAGACTGTTCCTGGTTCCCAGAAAAGAAAACTTCTGACGTCCTATCCTGGACCTTTCTATTCTCAACACCTTCCCGGTGGTTCCAAAATTCAAAATGCTAACTCTTCAGCAGCTTCTTCCTATGCTAGCCAAGGATGCCTGGCTGGCAACTTTATACTTAAAAGAAGCGTACCTGCACATCCTAGTACGGGAATCCTGCAGAAAATTCCTACGCTTCAGGGCAGGCACCATGCACTATCAGTTCTCTGCACTTCCCTTTGGCTTATCTACTGCGCCCAGGGTATTCACAAAGTGCCTAGCTCCTGCCATTGCATTTTGCAGGCAGATAATTATTCAGATTTACCCATACTTGGATGATTGCCTGATTCAGACAGAGAGTCAGGACTTGCTATTACAGCACCTGGCATTTGTAAAGAGACTTCGAACTTCACTGGGGTACACCATCAATGAGAAGAAATCACACCTATTACCCTGCCAACAGATTGTATTCCTGGGAGCAAGCTTGAACACAACTTCCCAGATGTCATTCCTCACTCCAGAGAAACAAGTTCATTTGACAACCTACTTCAAACTACTGGCCACAAAAAACAGCTATCTGCAAGGAAAATCCTGCAAGCCCTGGGGTTCATGGCCTCTTGCATTGTGTTAATTTCATATGCAAGACTGCATATGAGGAAACTTCAATGGCATCTAAAAAGTATATGGTGTCAACATTCTCAGGACCTGGAAACAATGATTCCTGTTATTCCTTGTCTAAGGGCAGAGTTCCTTTGGTGGGCAGAGGCATGCTACCACAACAAGGGACTCCCTTTCACTCTACCCCCTGCCGCCCAAACCCTAACAAAAGAGGCATCAGACTATGCATAGGGGGCTCACATGACAGGGCAGTGCATCCAGGGAAAATGGAACCCAAAACAGATGCACCTGCATATCAATCAAAAATAAATGTTAACTGTACAGAATGCTTTGACAGCCTTCAGAGACCTTATTCTTCCAGGACAACTATTGGTAAAGACAGACAACACCACAGTTACGTGGTACATAAATAAGCAGGGGGGAACACATTCCTACCCACTCTGCAGACTAGTCATGGCTCTGTGGAATACAGCCTTGAGCTACCAAGTGAACCTACAAGCTCAGTTCCTGCCAGGCAAACTAAATTCACTGGCAGACTACTTAAGCAGAAATCTCATGGACCCACATGAATGGAAACTGGAACCCAAAATATTCAAGCTCTTGAGGAACAAATGGGGGACACCAGAGGTAGACCTGTTTGCCTCCCCTCAGAACTACCAGTTGAACAAATTCTGCACCAGAACTCCCCACAGTCAAGCTTGGAAAGTGGGATGCCCTGTCATTTATCTGGGAAAGCCTCTCAGTTTATGCCTTCCCCCTCTGCCTCTCTTCTCAAAGTTTCTACTAAAGAGCAAACAGAAAAAGCCAACGGCAATTCTGATTGCACCAGACTGGCCACACCAGCAGTGGTATCCCCTTTTGCGCAGTCTGACAGTGCTACGACCTTGGCACCTGCCTCAGACCCCTTTCCTGCTGTTCCAGCAGGTTGGCCAGATTCTGCACCCTCCGCTTCAAACCCTGAACCTTGCAGCCTGGCTAATTCCCTGAGCTCACCTCCAGCAACCCTCAGTAAGCAGGTGCTGGATGTTATTCTTGAGGCAAGGAGGCCTAGTACTAGAAAATCCTATTCAGAAAAGTGGAAAAGATACTGTTCCTGGAGCCAGGCTCAGAGGATGGGCACAGTGGTGCTCAGCTTACCTCATATTCTAGATTATTTAACAGAAATGCTCCACAAGGACCTATCTTTCTCTTCAATTAAGATTCATGCCTCTGTGTCATATCAGCACATTATAATACCGAGCCACCCCTCTTCTCTCATCCCCTGCTAAAACAATTCCTTAGAGGGGCCAAAAATTTAAGACCCCCCCCCCCCAGGAGGGCTCCCACTCCAGCCTGGGACCTTAACTTTGTATTGGAAAAACTCACTCTTCCTCCCTTTGAACCATCTGCTACAGCAGAGCTGAAATTCCTTTCTTGGAAAACAGCTTTACTTCTAGCAAAACTTCAGCAAGAAGAGTGTCTCAACTGCAGGCCCTCATGGCAGTGGAACCCTTCATTATCTTCCATGCGGACAGGGTTTCCCTCAGGACTAATACATCCTTTATGCCCAAGGTGGTGTCTAGTGTGGCTCTAAACCAGTCCATTCATTTGCCTACTTTTTTCCCTAATCCTCAGAGTAAACGGGAAAGAATACTGCATTCTCTGGACGTACACAGACAGTTTAGATTCTATTTGGACAGGACTAAGCCTCTCAGAAAACCTGACCGCTGCTAGTTTGCTTTGCTGCAGGGGCAGAGGGGAAGGCCATTTCAAAGCAATCCATTTCCAAATGGATTGCACATTGCATTCATTTCTGCTACAAACACCATGGAAAACCTACCCCACAGGGGATAAGAACACATTCCACCAGGCTGCATCTACCTCTACTGCATTTCTCAGGAGTCCCTACCAGGGACATCCTGAAAGCTGCAACCTGGAGCTCTGTACATACTTTCACCAAACATTACCACCTGCCTATCTTTTCTACATCCAGAGCTGGGATTTGCCACAGCAGTCTTACAGGGCCTTATTGCTAGCCCTAATGCTCGTTAACTACCTCCACCCTTCCTTAACTTTGGGAATCAACCCAAATGTGATGACTGTAACAGTGAAACATGAAGAACATAGTACAGTTGTGTACATTTACCATAAATGTAGATGTTCGAGTGTATTCATTGTTGCAGTCCTGGTTACCCTCCCTCCAGCCCCCTGACTTCACTTGACTTTTACCTTTCCTCCTTGTTTGGCATATATTATATCATGTGTATCTGCTTTTTGCTGGGGGTGTTCCATTCCATATAATTGCTTCCTATTATGGGGACACCTGACATCTGGGGCAAGAAAAACTGATGTAATGGTGTTGGCTCCATGTTTTATACCCCTGACGACCTGACGTCATGGAAGAAGCGACAGCATCTGATGCAGAAATCCGAAGGCTCTGGTATTCAGGCCGGCTGAGGGATACCTGCAGACAGATAACCCAAATGTGCTGACTGCAACAGTGAATACATTCTGAACATCTACATTTATGGTAAGTGTACACAACTTTACTTTCTGTCTTACCTGTGTGAACTGATGAACACTGGCTTGTCATATTCTTCCATTAAGGCATACCTATCTGCCACCTCAGCATGTTTGCCTCTCTCCCCTCCTTTGGCTTCCAGACTAGAAGTCAAGCTCTTTTTAAAAGGTTTCTACATGTTAGACCTCCAAGGAAACCTATTCCCCCTCCTTAGGATCTTAATTTTGTATTGGAAAAACTGACCTTACCACTCTCTAAGTACTGCACTCTCCAACACTGCACATGGAAAACCATTCTTTTGGTGGCCATTAGTTCAGCCAGAAGGGTCTCTGAACTGCAAGCCCTCATGGCCTCTCCCCCTTTATGGTTTTCCACAAGGACAGGGTTTCCCTATGTACTAACCCATCCTTCATGCCCAAGGTAGTTAACGAACTTTCCCTTAATCAGGCCATCAATCTTCCTACCTTCTTCAACACAGACCTGTAGTGAAAGGGTCCTCCACTCTGTGGATATACACAGAACTTGGATACTGTTGGGCCAAAACCAAATCCATTTGTAAGTCAGATAGGCTCTTATCACCCAAGAGCCCTGGGACACCCTGTTTCCAAGCAAACCATTTCCTCCTGCATTTCTAAAACGGTTTCCTTTTGCTACACAGCCCATGGCAAAAGGCCCCCCTTCACAGTGAAGGAACAGTCCACTAGGGTGGTGTCCTCCTTTGGGGCCTTCTTTAAGGGTTTGGATACAGCTGCCATTTTAGAAGCTGCTACATGTTCATCTGTTCACACCTTCACCAAACACTACAAGTTGGATATCATTTCCAGGTCCAGAACAGGTTTTTACCAAGGCCAATCTTCATGGCTTTGTGGAAAATGTCTTTTTTCCTGTCCTCAATAGCATGAGCTTTTGCATTCTCCCTCATGTTATGGATACAGCAGCATGTGAATAGAAGGACATAGTATAGTTGTGTAAAGTCTTACCATAACTTTAGATGTCCTTCTCTTCTATATGCTGCCATATAGTAACCCACCCTGCCTTTCCCCTGACGCTTGCCTGACTCCTGAGTACCTACTCCGTAGTCGCTGGCTCCTTGGCGGCATCTAGTTTAGAAGTAGGTGCATGCTGACGTCCGCTTTATACATGACTTCTGTTTGTGGCCAGTGTTCACTGAGTGATGCTGGCCATCGCACATATCTTCACAGTAGCATTTATGTTTTGTAGAATGGCCAGACGTACGAGTCAACCAGAGGCAGACTCCCACATGTTATGGATGCAGCAGCATATAGATGAGAAGTACATCTAAAATGATATTAAGATTTTACACAGCTATACTATTTTGGTGATAAGAGTTTTCAACTTTAACGTTTTTACACATAAAGTGTCTAAATAGACTTAACAGAATTATTGAACTTGCAGGTAAAATGAAGGAATGAAGGGAGTGCATAATAAAATTCATATACCATATAACATTGGCTAGTAATTCTGTGGAACCACTGTATACCAAAAATATCTCATCTGTGTAGCAACTATAATATTTTATATTGAAAAGCAAGTCACCACCGTACATGAAATTTCCCTCCCCGAAACGCACAGTCATATTGGCTTAAATAGTGCCATTGGAGTGTCCATGTGTACTTCTGCAAGTTGATGGAAAGATTTGTCTTACACACATGCACACACTCACTATATGTATGTGCACATTTTTAGGACACAAAATGGGAAATCACTAAGGATCAAGGTATTGGTATTTGCAAGTTGTTCACTCTTCAGAAAGATTTTTTGTAATATTTTAATTCCTTAGCTGTGTATTCTGTACATAGAGTAGAGCTGATTATCTTAGCACTGCACAGCTGAATATATAGTTTGTGAGCAGTTTATTGTTGCTAGGATTAAGATTGTAAATCTTTTCCGCAAGTAAATCAGTTTGTTTAGTGTAGTTAAAGTGAATTAATTACTTTTTTTAGTAGCCATCTTTAATTCTTATCACTTTTTATTTCTGCTTCAGTGAATACATACATTGCTTAGTTATATTAATTACTTGCTATAAATTCAGTAAAGTCGTGTCATTTATTATATTTTGAACAGTATGTATTTTTCCTTCTTTCTAACAATAGTGCATACTGAGTTGGAAGTCACCCTGCATTTAGTTCATTGAATTGGATCACACAATGTCTTTATTATTGATATTACTGCCAAATTTGACCATGGTCGCTGTTACATTTGGTTGATAATTTTAAGACTCTGACACCTTTCCATCACATTAGGTGAATGTCTCTTGTAACATATAGACTACACTCTGCCTCAGTAACACAAGAAGAGCTCTGAGTGCTGTTAACCTGAAGGTATTTGGGTGTAGAACTGACATGACAAAAGGATAGTTTGGGGGTGGTAACAAGCTAAATGAGAAACTTACTTCAGGTTATGCACAAATGAAACATTGCACCATATTTTGTTTTCAGATTTTGGGTGGACTGCTTTAAATGTAACTCTTGAGATAACACTGTATTCAGCTAAAATGCCATATTGAATTATAGCATTATATCAATCAGGTGTGCATCAACCCAGTGAAAATATAGTTGGTATATTTTAGTTACCTTCCTCTATCTCTCCAGGGACTTTTTCCATCACTGCATCTTGTAGTCTGAGCTTGTTTTTAGGAAATATACCTTATACCTGGTATATAATACAGTAAAGGAATTTGATAGTATGAGACAAGTTTTATTTTGAGACCTCAAGTAATATGTCTTCTACTTCTTTGTCTCTGTTCTTATAATATTGTCACATCTAATGTGAATACATTGTCACTGTATACTATTGTAAATACATTTAAACACAAATATTGTACCGTGCACATACTAAATGCCTATATTACTTACTGAAGCCCTTTCATATAAACACTGTGTATATACTATTTGCTAGTAGCAATTAAATTAGAATAGTAGTACTTACTTAGAGATATGGCCTAAAGTTTGTTTTCCTTGCTCACTACTTTGCTCTCAAGTTGTGTAGTTACTGCATACCCTTTATGTAAATGTAAGCTCGAGGTCTTATCTGTAGCATTTACTTTTCCGAGTGGAGATACAGCATAGAAATGTTAGAACAGTGTTTGTCTCACAATTTTTATGTTACACTGTACTAAATAAAGTACTTTCTTGTCATTTATCTGGACATTTGGTTCAGGTCATGAATAAAAAAAGTGTCTTATACCAATCCAATAATCTGGCTAGCAAATAAAAAAGAAATGAATATACCTGCAGTAATTCTTCAAAACATTTAATTGCTGTCGCAAGACACATCTAAATATACACTGTACTTACAGGATCATTTTAATGGCAGATTTTTAATTATTGCTCAATTTACAGGGGAAGTGGTGAAGCCAAGCATGAATCGCATCTGTGCAAATATAATGGGCCACCTTAATCAGAAAGGGTTTTATGCTACACTACAGGTTTGTGTCTAGTTTTGTACTTTGCTGTTAGTTGATATTAAAGTTAGAAAACTTTGTAAATGAATATTAGTGTGATTGTTCACTCTCTTGGATTTTAACATTGTTTCAAATAGTGTTTTTGCTTTTCTGCATCTTTTTTTTCCACTTAAGTAAATCTGAATCACCACTCATTCTTAACATTTTGTCAAGCTTCTAATTAAGATTTTCATTAGAAAGTTAGCCACTGGCTTATTTTTAACATTAGCATGGTGACTGTTAGTGTATCCTTGCATGATAGTTTAATTATTATATGTAGAAATGAGGCTGAATGACTATACATCAGTAAAACATTTCATAAACATTTGCCAATTTTAAGCACTTTTGTTTAATGAAGAAAAATGACAATACTGATGTCAGATGGGCTTTACAGCTCATAAAAGTCAAACTTCTTTTAGTGGTTTGTTTAATCCTTATTTTCTGATGTTTTCAACATTTAAAGTTTAAGGCTGCACATGAAGACATAAAGTGTGCTTATAAAGGATAGTGATATGTGACACCAAGTTGGATGTTTCATTGGCTCCTGATTCTGTCACTTTTATATTGCCACGGTATTGAACCCAAGCCTAGTTTTTAAGCAAACCTCTCCAGTTTAAAATCCTGTATAGGAAATGCTGTCCATAGTTTACCACTATTCACAGCTGCTTGAAGAGTTGCCAGTTTGTGCAGAGGACAGTACCACTATAGGTCATCTAACCAGAGCTGCTCAGTGTTTGGCAAAGTTTGCCAGGTGTCTGGAGAGATTCTGCTGAAATCAAAAGCATCCACCGCTAAAACTTAAAAAATCAACACTTCTTGAGTTTTCTTTGCACTTAGCTTGAGTGTATTTTATCATTTTGCTGCCTCATTTTGCTGATTTTTACTTTATTTTTCTGCACTTAAAAAAAGCTGTTTTCTTGCTTTAAGTAGTTAGTATTTAGCATAGACTAGATTAATTTCTGCTGAATCTAGACTGTATTGTTACACTTGAGCACTGTTCTATCTGTCGTACATTAGGAGGGACCTGCCTGCACCCTTGTGGCAGAAGTGTGTTGTCTGAGTCTCATCTGAGTTGGAGATTACTGGAGGAAAACTCATTGTGTGCTTTCCCATTGATAGTTTAGCTTAAAAGTGTTTGTTGCCTTTATTTAAGTCTTGTGTTTGCGTGGGTTTACCCTCTTTTAACCGGAGCTGCTCAATGTTTGGCGACTTTTGCTAGAGTTCTGGAGAGATTCTGCTGAAATCCAAAGCATCCACTGCCACAGTTTGAAAAAATAAGTTCCTTGTGAGTTACTTTGCTGACTATTTTTTCATGTTGCTGCCTCATTTTGTTGATTTTTACTGTATTTTTCTGCACTTTAAGAAAGCTGTTCTGTTGCTTTAAGTAGTTAATGCATAGCATAGACTAGATTCAGATCTGGTTGAATTAGGATTGTATCATTATACTTGAGCACTATTCCAGCCGTTTATATTAGGAGGGCCCTGCCTGCACCCTTGCGGCAGAAGTGTATAGTCTGAGCCTCATCTGAGTTGGAGATTACTGGAGGAAAGTTCATTGTGTGCTTCCCTACTGGTAGTTTAATTTCACCTTTAAGACTCCTATTTGCCCATAGCTGTGCATAGCTCAATGGGTTGAGTGGTGCCCTGTATAAATGCAAATGCTTTGAAAGTCAATTTTCTCCTAGACATCTGTTAGTGAACCCTCCCAAGTTTCCCTGCTACGTTGTAGGAAACTCTTTTGCACACTGAGAAGCATTACCGTAGTTTTCACCCCTAGCTTTCAATAGAATAAGCCCCTTTGTTAATCCTATAGAAAAATCTGGTCAAACTAGCCCACTTCTCAGTAGTAATGATAAAAACCTGCCATAATGGAAGCTCAGTTTCCAACCATGTCTCCATCCAGCCTGATTGACATGGGCATCCTGAGGCAATGCAGTAATTGCCTCATGTATACTAACAACCATTTATTCCTAAAACAAGCAAATATAATATGTCAGAGATGTAATTACACTATGAATTTGGAATCAGTTATTTCACATAACAACAAATTGGAATGAACTGCAACCAAGAACCACTCTGGCAAAGGAAGGATCCCCAAACGACCTCCAATCAATAGCGTAAAAAGAACTTCTTTAATAAATTCCACTTCAAACGATAAAAACAGCAGAGTTCTCATCCAAAAGAAACAACACAGTAAAGTTAAGTGCTTTCACCTAGTTCAAATACCAGGCTTCTTCAGAACTCTGACCAAAGTAATTTACCCCATTAAATAGTTTGAAAAAACATCATGTGACAAACCCTCCAATGCAGTTAAAAAAATTAAAGATACAATGCATTCATTTATACAATTGTACAATGAGACCTGGTCCACTAAGTTAAAAGGTATTGGACAAAAAATGTCAAAATACAAATAGATGCAAGGTGTAAATCCAATGCATGATTCATACAGTACAAACAAAACACTTTAATAATCATTAACAATTACTAATTAAAATACACATTCCCAATCATAATCTGGCAGCTCTTACTTTTAAAACACTGCCTATATTAATGTTGTCATTTAGTTCCAGGGCTCTTCCAGCATCTAATTTAAGTTGCCAAAGCAACTCCCTATATTCCAATTTGGATTCCCAACTACCTCCCCGGGGATCCATACAAACCTCTTCAAGTACAAAAAACTTAATATCCATATTGTTACAATACTGGGAATGTTTGTATAAAGCATTAGTTTATTTCCCTGTACTCACTTCATATAAATGTTCGTACACTCTCCTGTTTAAAAACTTTTCTGTTTTCCCTACGTAAAAACTTGAGCATTGTATACACATGCCCAAGTAAACTACCCCTTTAGACTTACAGTTAAAATATTGGTGGGAATGAATGTTAAAATTTCCTGGATTGAATATACAGGGAACCCTGATTAAACATATAGGGGCATTGATGACAGGCCCCACACTTGTAGGTACCTTTCTTTTTCCTGACCTGCCCTAACGATTTAGCTACTCATCTCTCCATATAATCCTTAAGATTCATATCTCTTCTAATGAAATGGGGTTGAATAGGAAAAAAATCAGAAATTTCATCATTCACCTTTAAGACAGGCCAGTATTTAACAATGATCCTCTCTACTTCGGATGACGTTCCTGAAAAAGTGTGCACAAAGGAACATTCCTTAAGATCACTTTTTAAAGGGTCTTGGTCCAAGTCACCATTACCAGTCCCTAGTAAAGGAAAAAAAAATGTTATTCCTGTTCTCCATGACTTCCTTAAATATATTTTCAATCAGTTCCTCAGGATAACCTCTCTCCAAGAAGAGAATCTTAATGAAATCCACCTCTTTCAAGAATTCGTCCCTAGTACTAGTCATTCTAGAGGCCCTAATTAACTGGCCTTTCACTATTCCCCTTTTTTGATAAAAGAGATGTCCACTGTCAAAGTGCAAGTAACTGTTTGAAAATGTCTTCTTTCTAAAAATTTTTGACTGAAAACAATTGTTCTCATAATCCTTATACAGTGTGACATCTAAATAATCTAAACTTTCTTCCCTCGTAACCATAGTGAATTTCAGAAATTTGGTGGATTCATTAATATAATCAAAAAAATGTTCTAATTCTTCCTTTGACCCTCTCCACAACAAGCAAATATCATCTAAAAATCTGAAATATTTAATTATGTGGTGGGTCCAATCTGTTTGAAATATAAATTTTCAACTGCATTGGAGGGTTTGTCACATGATGTTTTTTCAAACTATTTAATGGGTTTAATTACTTTAGTCAGAGTTCTGAAGAAGCCTGGTATTTGAACTAGGTGGAAGCGCTTTACTTTACTGTGTTGTTTCTTTTGGATGAGAACTCTGCTGTTTTTATCGTTTGAAGTGGAATTTATTAAAGAAGTTCTTTTTACGCTATTGATTGGAGGTCGTTTGTGGATCCTTCCTTTGCCAGAGTGGTTCTTGGTTGCAGTTCATTCCAATTTGTTGTTTTCTGGTTTTGATGGCTGAAGGACAGGATTCCGACAAATTTATAGACACTCCTACCATTTTGAGAGATAACCAGGAGGTTATGGACAATGCTCTGGTTACAAGAAGTGAGTTTAACCAAGTAATGGCTTTGTTAACTCAATTGACTGGCAGTCTGCGAGAAAGGGGACCTGACACTGTTTCCTGTTTCCCGGGCAACCAGCAGCAGTGATCCGACGCTCTCAATACATGTAACGGACGTGCAACGACGTTTTCGCGGGCAGTCACAGAAGGCGAAGTTCGCTCTGGTGGTGCTATTAATGGCAAAATTGGTTGTGAATTCTACAGTGGGGAACATTAATAACAACAAAAACTCACCGGACTGTGGTGGGGTTGACTTTGGGAACAACGGAAGGAATGTTAATTTTAATTTCGAGACCTGGACCACAAAAAGATTTAACTTTAATGAAGGTACTTTTTCTCGTAAAACGAGTAATTTTGATGACCTTTTTAAAGGTTTTAGTGATAAATTATATTCATTTAAAGCTAATCAACTAGAAATTGATTATTTAAGAGAGTGTGTGCAAGTCAATAGAGTCCCTAAGGTGCTACGGATATTTAAATTTCCCAACGATGTAAATCCTGACAGTAATCTATATGAGCAGTTATGTGAAGTGTTTAACAGAACTGGTATAGAAGTTATGAATTTAATGATACAGGATTATGAAGCGTGGAGTGATGTTCTTTTAAAGGAACTTAACCATGTACATAAGAAATTATTAAATGATCAGCTAAATGGGAGAGAGAAAATTAAATATGACAATGTATTTAGGGAGGTAGACCATCATTGTGAAAAGATTATTGAAATGAAATAGAGAAAATCGGAGAGAGATTTGTTAGAATATTGGGAAGGAAGGGCCTATCCATTGGCTAAAACACACTATTCTTTTAACGATCAAGACAAAATGTTCATTAATGGTGAAAATGGTTATTCGAACAGTGATCACAACAATGACCCAGTTGGGGAATTCCCCACATTAAGAAGAAGTGAGAGGTTAGCTGAAAAGGAAAGGAAGCACTCTACACAGGATTTTCAGTATCAGAGGAGGGGAGGGAGATTCAGAGGGAGGGATTGGAATTATGGTCGGAATTAGACTACTTCATTGATCCAACCTCAGAGGAATATGTTTTCAGTGAAGTTAGGAATGAATTTCAAGTCCAGAACAGAGTTTGTAAAAGAGGGAATTTTATTATATTCACTTTTACGGACATTGACATTTCTGATGAACATTTTAATCTATTTACCAAAGGGTTTCAATTTGTTCCCCTCATGTCCAGGGATACTGGCAAATACAATTATTTATTTGAAACTTTTTATCAGACAGTTGAATTTCAGTATATTATTTAGGGGTCAGGAACAACAACAAAAATCCGAATTTTCGAGGGTGAGTACTTTCAACCCCCCCTACCCACCCATTTTTGAAAATATTTGAGGAATTGGTAGAGAAGAAAATTAGGCATCTTAACTATAAGGATGTTAAGAGTGGTAATTTTTCTGAAACTGATAAAGTTTTGCTATCCTTAAAAGAACAAAAATGCAGGGTAATGAAACCAGATAAGGGGGGTGGTGTGGTTTTAATGTAAAATTTTGACTATATGTATATGCAGAATATTTTATGCAGAATATTTTACAGGACATGGACAATTATGAGTTAGTCTCTCAAAATGAGATTAACATAGCTTATGCTAAGATAAAATTGTATTTATTTGATCATTTAATGCAAGGGAGTATAAATGATAAGCTTTACAATTTTTTACATGTCGACAAACCAAAAATCCCTATAATTTTTGGTATCCCCAAGACTCACAAAGGGATTGAAAATATTAAATTTAGACCCATAGTGGCTGGTGCAGGGGGTATAACTGAACCCTTAGCAATTTACGTTGATTCTAAGGTTAAGAAGTTTATAGCTTCAATAAAGCATATTTGTAAAGACTCATGGGAGTTTTTAAAGGGAATAAGGAAAGAACTTTTTAGCCAGGAGTTGCTGGAGTTGCTTATGGTGACAATTGATGTTATTGAATTGTTTCCGAGTATTCCCCATCAGGTAGGGTTAGAATGGTTTTCAGAAATTCTCTCTTTGGAATCTGGTTTGAACAACAATACTATTAATTTAGTAACTGAATTTACCGAAACTGTTCTTAAAAATAATTTTTTATATTTTAATGGAGAATATTACCATCAAAAGAAGGGGGTTGCTATGGGGGCATATTGTGCCCCATTATACACTAACTGTGTTTTATATTACTGGGAAAAGAAATTTATATTTCAAACAGATTGGACCCACCACATAATTAAATATATCAGATTTCTAGATGATATTTGCTTGTTGTGGAGAGGGTCAAAGGAAGAATTAGAAAAATTTTTTTGATTATATTAATGAATCCACCAAATTTCTGAAATTCACTATGGTTACGAGGGAAGAAAGTTTAGATTATCTAGATGTCACACTGTCTAAGGATTATAAGAACAATTGTTTTCACTCAAAAATTTTTAGAAAGAAGACATTTCCAAAGAGTTACTTGCACTTTGACAGTGGACATCCCTTTTATCAAAAAAGGGGAATAGTGAAAGGCCAGTTAATTAGGGCCTCTAGAATGACTAGTACTAGGGACGAATTCTTGAAAGAGGTGGATTTCATTAATATTCTCTTCTTGGAGAGAGGTTATCCTGAGGAACTGATTGAAAATATATTTAAGGAAGTTATGGAGAACAGGAATAAACATTTTTCCTTTACTAGGGACTGGTGATTGTGATTTGGATCAAGACTCTTTAAAAAGTGATCTTAAGGAATGTTCCTTCATGCACACTTTTTCAGGAACTTCATCCGAAGTAGAGAGAATCATTGTTAAATACTGGCCTGTCTTAAAGGTGAATGATGAAATTTCTGTTTTTTTTCCTATTCAACCCCATTTCATTAGAAGAAGAGATATGAATCTTAAGGATTATGTAGAGAGAGGAGTAGCTAAATCGTTGGGGCAGGTCAGGAAGACAAGTGTGGGGCCTGTCATCAATGCCCCTATATGTTTAATCAGGGTTCTCTGTATATTCCGTCCAGGAAATTTAACATTCATTCCCACCAATATTTTAACTGTTAGTCTAAAGGGGTAGTTTACTTGGGGATATGTATACAATGCTCAAGTTTTTACATAGGGAAAACAGAAAGGTTTTTAAACAGGAGAGTATACGAACATTTATATGAAGTGAGTAAAGGGAAAGAAACTAATGCTTTTTACAAACATTCCCAGTATTGTAACAATATGGATATTAAGTTTTTTGTACTTGAGCAGGTTTGTCTGGATCCCCGGGGAGGTAGTTGGGAATCCAAATTGGCATATAGGGAGTTGCTTTAGCAACTTAAATTAGATGCTGGAAGAGCCCCGGGACTAAATGACAACATTAATATAGGCAGTGTTTTAAAACTAAGAGCTGCCAGATTATGATTGGGAATGTGTATTTTAATTATTAATTGTTAATTATTATTAAAGTGTTTTGTTTGTACTGTATGAATCATGCATTGGATTTACACCTTGCATCTATTTGTATTTTGACATTTTTTGTCCAATAGATTTTAACTTAGTGGACCAGGTCTCATTGTACAGTTGTATAAATGAATGCATTGTATCTTTAAATTTTTTAACTGCATTGGAGGGTTTGTCACATGATGTTTTTTCAAACTATTTAATGGGGTAAATTACTTTGGTCAGAGTTCTGAAGAAGCCTGGTATTTGAACTAGGTGAAAGCGCTTAACTTTACTGTGTTGTTTCTTTTGTATGAGAACTCTGCTGTTTTTATCGTTTGAATTGGAATTTATTAAAGAAGTTCTTTTTATGCTATTGATTGGATGTAGTTTGTGGATCCTTCCTTTGCCAGAGTGGTTCTTTCACATAACAAACTGGACATCAAACAGGTTGATGTGAAGTTGTCCTATCTTGCCTTCATTCTGTACTTGTGGGTTCGGAACCGATCCTGGGTTCTGACTCGGCCGTTTACAAAAGTTCAAGGTCTCCAACTAGCTCATGGCTTACTCCCTATCTCATGATGCTCTAAGACACTCTCCAGATCTCGTTTGCCACTAAACAGATCGGGTGTTTTTCAACTGGCTGTGGCTAAGTTACCTTTTGAATTTGTGTTATATATTTAAAGCTTCTACTTTCCCCTTTAAATAATTTGTAGCTGTTATACTAGTTAGTCGTTTGACTTTGTTAGTCACAGTATTAGATTGTGTCCGTTACTTGCTGTTCCTTTTTGGGCCATCGTTTGTCTCAAGGCTCACAGTTTCATCCCTATCCCGTTTCCCTGTGTGTGAACTTTAAATTACATTTATTTAGCCTCGTGCTGTGTTTACTTTTTTGCTTATAGGTATTTTCTACTCACATATAATTCCGTGTGTGTTGTTTTTTCTGTATAGGGAACTAGTTTGTATCCTTTTCTCTTAGTCGCTTGTTTAACTTAGAGAGTGCTCAGCCCGTTTGATTTAGAGAGCTTTTTCCTGTGTGGTGTGCATTTGTTCTGTTAAAAAAAAAAAAAAGTTTGACCCCTTTTTGCTGAGTCAGCTCATTTAATTTAGAGAGCGATTCAGCCCTTTTCTGTTAGAGGGCTTTTTTCCTGTGTGATGTGCTTTTTGTTCTAGCTTTTAAAAAAAAAAGGTTTCTGGTGGTTTCTTTTGTTTTCCTACCTAAAGTTAGAGAGCCCTTTTAGGCTGTAGATAGTAGAGTATTATTGCTTCAATAGTTTACTGCTGTTGTTGAGTTGCATTGCTAATTACTGTGATCTAAGCAATCAAAAGACACTAAACCTTCAGGGTTTAAGAAATGTTTCCTGTCTGCTCTCTGAAAATGTCTTTGACGGATGGTCATACTGAATGTGTCTATTGCCTTGGAGCAGTACATTTGCAGGAGTCGTACTCCATTCCATTCATTTAGTTCGAGGGTTCTCCTTGAAAGAAAAAATAAGCTCATACTGAGAGGATTGTTAAAGACTTCTTTTTCGGAAGTCTTAGAAGAAGGTCAGAGTGCATTAAAGGAAACCTTTTTCCCTCCTCCTAGATCTGAGAAGTCAAGTAAAAAATCTTTATCCTCTTCAGTCCAATCTGGACATTCAAATAAAATTTCAAAAATTACTTCATTGGACCCGAAATCCATCAGGCTTGAAAAACCTTCTATCTCTGCTCCTCCTGTTTTGGAACCAGTGGTACTGCAGTCTCAAAGCCGTTCTCCTGTCGTGTAGCCTGTATCTCCATCTTTAAGGTCACCTATACTACAGAGATCAAGATCTCCTGCCCCCTCTTCTCGGTCCTCCAGGAGTTTGCCAGAAGATGATATGGATCGTGTGGTGCGGAGGCTCTTGAGTACATCAGCGCTGGCCAAAATATTGTTAGAGCCAACCCAGAGGGTTTCGGAGCAAGTGGACCTACCCCATCACTATTGATTCTTCTTTTGACCTGCCTCGGGGCCTCGGAGCTTGAATGCTTGGTGCTGGTCATAGTGGAACCGTCGTAGCCGAGACCTGTTACAGGATTGGTGGCTCCAGTTTCTGCTCCAACTTCCTGTGTGCCATCTGAGCTGACGCTCTCCGGTTGGGTCTGGGGAGGATAGTTGGATCGGACATTTGTCGGATCCAAACTTGCCTCTTGGGGCCTCGGCATGGGTGAGCTCGGCTCCTACATCAGCTTTGAAGCCAACCCTGTTGGTCCTGGGGAAGCCTTCTAGTTCTTCAGAACTGGGAGCTTCCTCGAGTCATGGGTGGGGGGCTTTTGAGGAAATGAGGAGAGTGCTGTCCCCACGGGCAGCCGCATTCTCAGATACAGTCATTCCTTCCCCAAAGGCACCAGTGTTTATCTCTGCACAATCGATTCCACACAGACATGGAGATCCAAGGCCTCAGTATGCCCCAGTGGGTTAACCCTTCTCTTCTGAAACCTCTCCAGAATGCCCTTCTGAAGAGGTCCCTTGCAAGAGATTATGCAAGAGGAAACATTTGGACTCCCCAGAGGAGTCAATCACATCAGACACAGACCTCAGTGAGTCAGAATGGTCCCCATGGTCGCCCTCTGAGGATGTCTCCTTTGCAAACATCCTAGAGATCCTTAAGCAGAGAGGTGGCTGGAAGCCTATCAACCCTTCTGATGAGGAGTCTGTCTATCTGAAGGCCTTTGCGTCTCGCCCTTCCACCACTTGGGTGTCTCCACCTTTCAATGAACTTATGGATTTTGTTTATCGAAAGACATGGGAGTCTCCAGACTCAGTGGAATCTGTTCCCCAGAGGCCAAATAAATTCATTACATCCCCCGAGGATAAAACCTTCCTAACAAAAGGTGTCCCAGTAGATGCAATGGTGTTGGTGGCGGCCACCAAGAAGTTGTCAGAGACCACCACTTCTGCCCATCCCCCGAACAGAGAGTCATGTACAATGGATAGATACGGAAAGCGCATGTTTTCTTCAGCGACCTTTACACTCGGGTCCCTGAATTATCTTACTCACTTCACCAGGTTACAGAGAGATCTCCTGAAGGACCTTGGAGATGCTCTACAGGGTTCAGTAGCTGCGGAAGTAGCAGATAGTGTCCCCAGCTCTCCATCTTTAATTCAGTAGTAAACTCATCCATGAGGCTCATTTCTTATACAGTCGATGGAGTGAGTAGGGCAGTGGGTTCAGGATTTTCTGCTAGGAGACATTCCTGGATGCGCTTGTGTAACTTTGTGGAACCCTTCAAGTCATCCGTTAATGCCCCCTTCGACGCCTCGCCCTTGTTCGGGCCTAAGGTCAAAGACACACTAACCAGGTGTGAACAAGAAGGAAAAACTCTCTCCGCCATCTTGAGTCCATTTTTCCACACCTTCTAGACCTCATCCTAAAGGACAAAAGGGAGGGAAAGTGTGGTTTTGAAAATATTTTTGCAATGTCCATGAATGCCAAATGCAGCAGCTAACTTACCCTAATTTCCCCGCCGGGGTAATCCCCAAGGGATGCAGTTGTACACGATTGGCCCTTGGGTCTCCTCTATGCCTTCCCTCCATTTCCATTGTTGCCCAAAGTTCTTCAGAAAACCAGCGCATTGGGAAGAACTTTAATACTTGTAGCCCCTTACTGGCCTTGTCAAATCTGGTTCCCCTTTTTGTGGCCTCATTTTCAGGAGGAGCCTTGGATTCTGGACCCAGTGCCGATCTACTGATCCATCCATTGGGAATGCTCCATCCATCTCTTCAAACCCTCAAGTTGACAGCTTGGCTGCTCCAATTCCAAGCATAGCCAAGTTACCTAATCTTTTACCTTCAGTACAACATATTCTGATTTCTTCTCACAAAGCTTCCTGGAGAAGAGATCTCAGCAAATGGAAAAGATTTTCCTCCTAGGCCTTAAAAAATCATATTGACCCTTTCTCTGCACCTGTATCTTCCATACTGGAATTCTTAGCAACTCTGTTTCGTGATGGAGCAGCTGCAGCTACCATTCAAATAAAATTGGCAACAATCTCTAATTTTCATGTTGGAGGAGGGGGACCACACGTCAAGTCCCACAGACTTTGTAGAGCTTTCTTGAGAGGCACTAACCTGCTAAGACCACCCATTAAACCACGTCTACCTCCATGGAACCTAAATTTAGTGTTATCCCATATAATTCTTCCCCCTTTTGAACCTGCATCATCCTGTGACGTGATGTTCTTATCCTGTAAGACGATTTTCTTAATGGCTATCACTTCAACTAGGAGGGTTTTGGAGTTACAAGCATTATCTATCAAACCCCCTTATATGCTATTTCACAATGACAGAGTTTCACTTCGCATAAACCCATCATTTCTACCAAAAGTATGCTAAGAAACAAACTTAAAGCAGTCCATAGACTTACCAGTTTTTTTTCCCCCAAGTGTGGCAGTAAAGCAGAATACATGTTACACCAACTTGACGGACACAGACAATTACACTTCTGTTTACACAGAACAGAGGACTTTAGAAAGACTGACCAATTTTTTCTATCCTTTTTAGACTGCAAGAAAGATGCTTCAGTAGTGAAAGCCACTCTATCCAGATGGTTATCAGATTGCATCACATTCACCTGTCAGTCAGTAAACAAACAACTTCCAGATAAAATAAGAGGTCATTCTACCAGGGCTATTTTGACATTTTCTGCATTTCGTGCAAAATTGCCAATTGATAACATTTGTGCAGCAGCAATGTGGGCATGGCCTCATACCTTTATCACTCATTACAAAGTGGATTTGGCCTCCAGGGACAGGGCCTCTTTTGGGTCCACTGTTCTGAAGAATGTTCTCCCATGAGCCACCCAAGAAAGATGGTGCTAGGGACGCTGTTCCAGAAGTACAGAATGAAGGCGAGATAGGACAATTTCACATAAACAAGTTATGTACTCACCATAACCTTCCATGTGAGTTGTCCATCTCACCTACATTCTTACATCCCACAGCCTTTAGCTCCCGGAGGATTAAGAGGTTACTGTTTGGCATCTGATATTCTCTGACCCTCTTGTTGGCTTATAAAATAAGGAAGAACTCTTATGTATGCATATTAGTATACCAGCAAACAAGATCTGAAGAGTGCATCATGGGATAGGGAGTAAGCCATGAGCTAGTTGAAGACTGTGAGCTTTTCTAAACGGCCAAATCGGAACCGAGGAGCAGTTCCAAACCCACAATAACAGAATGAAGGCAAGATGGACAACTCACATGGAGCGTTACGGTGAGTACATAACTTCTTTTTAGCATACATACACAACCTCTCACACAAAACAAGGTCACAGCACATAAACCCACATATATGAGGAGGTACTTAATAGAAGCTTACCAAAAGTTCAGAGACCTCCCAAGCGCAAACCACTTGCACACACTGCAAAGCAAATGCAATCCACTACACATAACACACACATCAGTGTCTCAGCAAATATGTCCTTAAGACAAAACACCTCAAAACCAAATCTGGTAATAGGCAACTCCATAGTGAGACACACAGATGGTCCCCCTCACCAGGCTGGACAAGAAGGTCATGGTCAGCTCCCTGTCAGGTGCCAGGATCTGTCAAATCATGCATGCACTCATATCACTCAACAGCAATTATTGCTATGACTCTTTTATACTACATGTTTGGGTGAATGACTTGAGACATACCTCTCTGGACTATGTGAAGAGAGACATGACTGAGCTCACAGATTGTGTGTCCCAGGCCGGTATGTCCCTAGCCTTAAACATCACTCTTCCTTCTTTCAGGGTGATACCACAAAAATGTTCGACTTAAGTAATTGGCTTAGCTTCTGGTGTCAGTCCAGGGGGATCCAGTATCTGTCAGCCTGGGAAAATATGATTGACAGACCACTCTACTTTGCCAGCAATGGTCTTCACCTGTCTTCTCTAGAATTTCGGATACGGGCAAAGGTGCTTGCCTCCCCCATAGTTCCTTTTTTAGGCAATGTCAAAATTCCCAATGTAAAAAAAAATCCACTTGAGATAAACGCAAGCTTATGCTGCTTAATGCTAGGAGCGTAAATAGGAAATTGCACTCCCTAGAAGCACACCTCAGCTTGGAAGATGCTGACGTATGTGCAGTCACTGAGACATGGTTCAAGGCTGCAGACAGCACCCTGTCCGTCCAAGGCTACAGTGCCTTCCACATGGTCAGACACCAAAACAAGTGTGAAAGAACAAAACTTGAAGGTGTATCCATCTTCATTAATGCCAAATACACCTTGAGACTGGTTAAACAGTATGACTGTCTAGAGCTACTTCAGGTCCAATTAACTATAGGTAAAGCACCCTACCACATAATTGCTGCAGGTCCCTCACCATGAACCAAGAGAAGCACACCGCCTACCTGGACTTACTAGAATCACTCACTATACAGTCAAACACTTTGGTCATGGTTCATAGGTTCATACTAGGCTATCTGCCCTAAGGCATTTACAAGCCTAGCCAGAGTGTGTTTGGCTTTCGCCACCCATTTTAAAATTAATTTTGCTATGCCCTTTTTCGAGGTTAGTATACTGTGCCTCTGTCTAACAGTGACACAGAAGTAAATCTATGATCTCCCATCCACTCATCAAGATTCCTCTTGAAGAGAGTCATTGAGGGACTCTGCCTAACCTGGACTGGGATTTTATTCCAGAGTGAAGGGAGCCCCTGGGTTATGAATCTGTCCCTCCAGCATGTCCTATTTATTTCAGTGCTGAGGTTCAAGTCCCTCGAGCATGTAGCTTGATGGGATTTGGATTTTCTGAGGTGCAACATGTCCATTAATTCCGGGTTGGGCATGGCTTTATATGTCAGGCACAGATCGCCTCTGAGCAGGCGGTATGCCACTGAGTAGAGCTGGAGTTTCTTTAACCGGGCAGCATATGGCATCTGTTTGAGCCCTTTGATCCTCTTGGTGAGGTACTTTTGGGGTCTTTCCAGTTGCTGCAGGTGTCTGGTAAGATACATTCCAAAAGGGGCATTGTACTCAATTATGGGCCTGATGAGGGATGAGTAAAGAGGCACGATGACCGCGCGTGATCTAGATGTGAATCCCTTCATGATTAGGTGGGCTATATAGATTCAGTTCCACCTCATAGGGAGTCTCTATGATTTCATCCCTCATGCGTTCTATATAGTCTCTGTGTCAAGATGATCTTCTCCCATGCGTATGTCTCTGAGGGATCCTAAGGTCAATTCCACTTCATATGGTTGCAAATCTGGGTTTTTGAGCCTTATGTGTCAGGCTTCCTCACCTCATCCCAGCCTTATCAAACTGAATGAGGTCTGTCAGTTCTCAGTCGGGCTATGTATCACAATAGAGGGGGGTTCTTCCTTTTTGTTCTGTCTTTTGGGAGTTTTCTATTTATGACCGTTTGAAGGTTTTACATTCAGACGGGTGGTTGTGAGGTGTCCCTGCACAGGTCTAATTCATAGTGGTGGGGGCAGCCACCTTTGTGAAAATGAGTTCTATCTGTCATGATCAGGTGGGTGATATATGACCTTGAGATCTCTCACGGCTTTCTGGGGGATCAAGCGAAGGCTACTGTCAACCTGGGTCCCCATGAGTTGTCAATGCAATGCTCAGTGGATATCTACTATATGGTAGGCTCGGAGTCACCTTACTTCCAGAGGGATATGTCTATGCTTTTTTGAGGTTGGTCTTCATCAAATGGCTCTAACAATTATTTTTTTCTATTCTGGTGGATTGCCTTCATAATGTAGCTTTGTCTGCCCGTGATCTCCTCTGTGAGGTCTTCTGTCATTTTTTGCAGAACATCCTAATGTTTTTCTGGCACTGTTTCTGATTGTTTTGTCAAGAGTGGACCAGGATGTTGAGTCTTGGACACTGGCGGTGGGGCGCACAGTTTGCAGCGTTCTGCAGACTTTGTCATTTATCTGCCACTTACAACTTTTCTTGTGATGCATGGGTTTACATGTTTCTGCATGACCTTCTGATAGCACCTTGTGTCAGTGGACACCACTACTGCCTTTGCCAGGCTCTGGAGAGTTTCGTATGGACTGCCTTTGGGGTTTGTTCACTTGGCCAACCCCTCGAAAATCTTGTGCAGTTTGCCCCTTGACCATCTGCAACTGTGGTGACACCAACTGGGTTGTCTGTTTGTATACAAGTTCCCTAATCTCAAGCTTATGAGTTTGCATTGGAGTTTTCTCCTGTCCTTTGCAGATGCTGTCATCCAAAGCTAATCTAGGCAGTAATTTTAGGATCCCAAGGATGCACTTGCCATGAAGTGGGAAAACCAACCAAATGGCCACTCCTTAGACTCATTACTGTCTTTTGAGGCTGTCTCTTCCCTTAAGCTGTCCCAGCGGTGGCAGCTAATTCCTCGCAAGCAGAATGTGAGGGGGCACCCAGGGGGACACCATCCGGTCCAGCTATAGGTGCTTTTTTGTTGGGTACGGGAGGCGAGAGACACCAATGGTGGGATGTTGTCTGGTCGGAATGGATATCTCCAGATATGAGGTCAGGCGTTGGAAGTGTTGCTGTCACACCAAGTCACTGGAATTGGCATGATGCTCCTTTGAGGGAGGAGTGAGGGCACATTTTCCCAGATGCAGCCAGTATGTGGAGGTTGTGTCCTAAGGTCTCATACTTAGAGATCATTTCAAGGATGATCCTCTTGAGCAGTCAGTTTCGATTTTTCTTTCCTGGGAGTGGATGATGATTTTTTTGCTTCTCTTTTTTACCTTAAGTTGATCAAAGGTTCATTACTTTCAAGTTGATTTTTATAGGAGCTCTTTTTTTTCCTTTTTGTTTTGATCAAAAGCTTGGCCTTTCAAAGTTTTTGAGGGCAACACACTTTTTTTGGTATTTTGTTTTTATGTTTGTTTGGGATTGATCTCAGTCCATGCTTTCCCTGATTTTTGGTGGTTTTAGCATTTGTTTCCTGCTTTCAATGGCTTGACTGGTAATGTTTACCACTTTGCACAGAGAGGGATAAGGGGTTTTGGTACAGTTTACTCAAGGTTTCGAGACCTTGGAGAAGTTTTGGCATTTGGAAGTTTTGTTGGTCCAGGTTTGATGTTAGGGACTGTAGTGTTTAGTTTGTGGGTTGTGATCACTAGGATCTCCAACCTCCAAGGGGTATTTTTCCGGTGTTGAGAAGTGAGATGAGGTGTTTTTCATGGTGAGATTTTTAAAGATTCTCCTCTTGGATCAAGTATGAGATCTTGTTCCATGGTTGTTGAGTTATGACTAGTTGTTCCATTGCATTTAGAGTGTTGAGGCCCGGAATCTTTGGGTCAGATTGTTCTCAGTAGTGTACCTAGTGATCTTGTGTAGCATTTGCATTCTTGACAGTGTTTATGTTGTTTGGTTATTTATCCCTTCAATGTTTTGGCTTATGGTATGAGTGCAGAGCTAGGTTGAGAGTGGTGCCTGCACCTTTATGGTCTGAGATGAGTGGAGTCGCCAGTATATAATTGCACCTGGATGGTGTCCGATGCATCGTGCTACCCCTTGCAGAGTGGTGTTGTCCAGTTATTTGCGGGGATGATCCCTCCTTCTTGTTCCTGTTTAGTGCTAGGGTGCGAGGTGGAGCCTTATGAGGTGACCTGTCTTGCTGCTGCTCATCGATGGTCTCCATGCATCAGGTGTCACTCAGAATCGTGGCCGATGATATGTGGGTTGAGGCCTTGGTAGCATTACACTTAGTTTTGAGATTTCCCTGGCTAGGGTTCTACAGCACAGAATTACCCTTAGTTTTAAATGTTCTGGCCAGGAGTGTTGCATCTTGAGATTGCCCCGAGGAAATTTTGCCTATAGGTGCAACTTAAGTTTTTTTTGCCAGCATGGCTAGTCAGGGTGACAGGTCCAAGCCGTCCCTTGCGGAGCCTTTTCCATTGACACCAGCCTATTAAACCAATTATTAAAAGCTCATGTAATCACTGTAACCTGCCAGCTTGCCCAGTATGTCAATCCCAGCAATTGAGGTGTGGCATCACATCGCCACAAGGTGCCAATCAGAGAGAGCTCTTCATGTCAGGAGTCATGTAGTCCAAGGAGGTCAATGATCAGGTCGTCTGAGGATCCGATGCGTAATGAGGGAGGAGGTCCACTCACCTACTGCAGAGAATGTCTGAGTGCTGGCGTCCAACTTGGTACCTGTGCCTGAGACAGCACCAGACTTAGACAACCTTCCTGCCTCACCCAGCTTACCCGCTAGCAGGACCTTGAGTGCTTGCTGTATGGCCTGGCGTCTGAGTGTGTCTAGCATTTTCTTTGTAGGCTTCTGTGTAGACCTTTCTGTTTCTGACTGTGGCTGTGGTGTGTTTGGCTGTGACTGTTTGAGGTGGTGTGTGTTTGGGTTGTTGTTTTGGTAAGGTGAGGCTGTTTGAGTAGAATTTTTTAGTGTCTACTTTGGAGTATGTGTTTGTGTGAGAGTATGTGTGATTTTTTGTTGTTCTGGTATGTTGTGTGACTTGGTTGGTGATTTGGAAGTTACCTTCTTGTATGTGTTTGTGTGAGTATGTGTATTGTTTGTTGTGATGGTACCATGTTGGGGTTATAGTATTGTCTGTGGTGGTATTTGTCCTCCTGTTGTTTGGCTCTATGGTTGTGTTGTGGAGGCAGTTCTTAAGCCTGTGCTGTTGGTGAAGAGGATTTTTGTGTGTGAGCTGATGTGTTGCTACATGATCTCTCCAGTTACTAGAAAGTAGTAGATAAAGAGACTTAATCAAACTAGTCGAGTAGGTACTAGGGTGGTATAATTCTATCATATCCCCAAAAAGACTCCTTTAGCAAGTAAAAGTACTATGTGGGGTAAGCTTGGTGTGGGAGAATAGTCTACTGGGCTGCTAAGTACTGGAGATTACAGATAAGCTGCAAGTACCAGATGAGATCATAGTCTACTTGCAGATCAGGTAGTAGATATGAAAGAAAGTTGGAAGATGAAGAGGTTAGATCAGCCTTTTAGCTCGCAGTATTAGCCGGAGGCTGCTCTAGTGTGCAAAAATGGGAAAATTGGAAGTTTCCCAGCTAGATGGCCAGCGTTTAAATGTTTACTCTTAGCTCTTGTGACTCGAGAGGTTTTCTGGCCCAAAGCGACCAATGGACTACTAGTTTCTGGCTGAAACATGAAGGGGCCCAAAAGGCGCTCACCCAATACTCCCACTGGCTCTGGCTGAAACTTTTCCTCAAAAGACATAAAAAAAATGCATCAGTGCTTCCCACTCCCAACGGTAAGCAAAGAAACAGCAAAAAAACCTTATAACTACCTCAATAGTACAGGAACTAAAACAACAGGATTTTTTGTTTTATTACAGAGACAAGGAAAAACAGACAGTAAATGCTATAAATGCTGTAAAATTTAAGGCGCTTTTTAGTTGTGAAAACACAGAAAGAAATTGCAGCAATTAGTAACTTTTAAATGCAATAAACAGTGTAAAATGCAGAAAAAATATAAAACAAGTATAAAAATTAGTAAAACCAAATTAAATAAACAAAGCAAACAGTGGGCAAAAGTAATAAATCAATAATAAAGAAAGAAAGTTAAATCTTTAATAATCTGCTTAAAAACTACGCTCTATACTTAGTCACTCTTTTCTACACTGGTAGGTATGCTGGATCACGCTGCGTGTTTCAGCGTGTTTAGAGTTGAGTAGGTAAAAGCTGGAAAACGCGTGTTTTACCAATGATTACTGGTTTTCTGACAAAGAGCTACCAAATCCCGGTTGAAAGGAAAGTCAGTGCTTCCCACCCCCTGAGGCTCAGTGCTTCGACAGCCCACTCCTAATACTCCCACTGGAAAGCACAGTGCTAAAAAAATCTAAAGCCCACAGGGATCAGTAACAGAAACTAAACTAAAACTAAAGAGTAAATGCAGGAAAACAAGAGAAAGGGAATTTTTGTTTTTTTTTTTTGTTTTTTTTTTTTTTTTTCCTCCCCCATATTTTTTTTTTTTTCTTCTTTTTTTTTTAAAATTTTTTACAGAGACAATAGACGCTAAAAATTGTGACAGTGACACTCTAGAAACATCCTTTAACAGTGTTAAATTTAGAAACAATTTAAACAAAGTAAAAAAAAGAAAGAAATGCAGAAATCACAAAACCGTATTGATAAAATGTAGCAAATAATAACATAAGTTAATAATATACTGTACTTATAAAACAAAAAATTTATATCTGGTGAAGAGTCACTTGGCCTCTTTTGCTTGCTGCTTCTTGACCGCGGCCACCACTTGCTCTCATGCTAGGTTGGTCAAGCTGCTTTAGTGCGTTTATAGTGTGTTTTACAAAGGAGCTAGGGGTGACACTGAATACCCAATGGACTACTACTATCAAGTGTCTGACTGAAACTTCACCAAAAATCCGAAAAAGGCGCCTCAGTGCTGGTAAGACCCAAAGAAACTTCCCTCCTTCCTAATCTCCTAAGGATCCAGTAACAGGAACAAAACTAAAAACAAATGCAGAGGATCAGCAAAAAACTGGACTACTCTAGTTCAGTAAGGCAGGAAAACAAGAAATGTTTTTCTAACCACTTTGGCCACGTGGTTGTCAAATGAGAGATTGCTATCAACTTGGGTCCCCAGGTCCCTAATTACTTCTTCCGTACTTAATGGATTACCATCTATGTGGTAATTTGTAGGCACTTTGTTTTTGCCGAAGGGGATGACTATACACTTTTTGGCATTTAGCTTGAGGCCATGGCTCTGGCACCAGTTGTCTGTTTCTTTGAGGCCCTTTTGTAGGATGCTTCTGTCGGCTGGAGAGTCGATTATGGCGCCCAGTTTGCAGTCATCTGCGAACTTGGTCAGCCACAGTCCTTCCGTGTTGGCCTGTACCTCTGCGAAATATATACCGAACAAGAGAGGTCCCAGGACTGAGCCTTGTGGGACGCCACTTGTAACTGGTTTGGAGTCTGACATGGCTCCAGCAATTCTAACCATGTGATTCTGTCCTTGAGCCAGTTTGCAACCCGTCTAGTGACATAGGGGTTTATATTTACGCTGGTGAGCTTATGTATAATGCCCGAGTGGGGTATTGTATCAAAGGCTTTTGCGAGGTCCAGGTAGGCTGTGTGGACCACCTTTTCCTCGTCAGTGGCCTTGGTGACTGTTTCAAAGAAATCAACCAGGTTTAAGAGGCAGGATCTGCCCTTAACAAAGCCGAACTGGGTAGGATCCAGTGTCTGTAGGTCCCCAATATCTTTATTTATGAGTTCCATGATCATCCTTTCCATAGCTTTGCAGACCAAGCTAGTCAGGCTTATGGGGCGATAGTTTCCAGGATCCGTTGAGGCACCACCTTTGTGGAGAGGGGCCACTGTTGCTGTACGCCACTCTTTGGGTACATATCCTGTAGTAAGGCTGAGACTGAACAGTAGTTTTATGTTTGGGTTTAGTTCTTCTTGGAGTTCATGTAGGACGCAGCCCGGGACACCGTCTGGTCCCATTGATGCTGTGTTTTTTGCTTTGGAGAGGGCGGCTCTTACCTGAGCATCTGAGATGTCAGGGGGGCAGCACTCTGCCGGGATAGATATTTGCCCTTTTGGTGAGGAAGAGGGGGGAGAAGTTTGCGCTGAACCTGTCAGCTAGGATGTTGGCAATGTCTGTGGGTTCGGTGTATTTTTTGTCATTTTGGACTAATTCTGAGCATATCTGGGAATTCCCACCCAGGTTCCTAACATAAGTAAAGAAAGCCATGTGATTATCCTTAGTGTCCTGTGCAATTTTTCTCTTGAAGCTGGCCTTAGACGATTTTATGAGTGCCCGTAGTTTTTTGCTAATACTGATCAGAGATGCCTTCCCTTTTTGGGATTTTGCTCTATCATCTAGTAGCTTCCTCCTTCTATTGTATAGTTTGTTTATGGCTGGGGTCCACCAGACAGGACGCCTGCCTTTGGAGGATTGCATCTTGGTTTTGTTTGGGATTGCATGATCCATGCATTCCTGAAGGTGTTCATAGAATGTGTTTATAAAGGATTCTGCGGTCTGGGCCATATTTTCCACAGGCCGGGGGCTTTGAAGGATTCCACCTTGGTTTTGAGGAGTGTGAAATTTGCTTTAGAGAAGTTTTTCACTGTGGTTTTTTGGGCAGGGGCTGGGGTCGGGATGTGAATATCTAGTGAGATTAGTTTATGGTCTGATCTTACCAGTGAGGGATACACTTCTGGTCTGGAGCATAGAGTCCCCATGTTGGTGATGATCAGGTCCAGTATGTTTTCCCCTCTTGTGGGAGTGGTAACAAGTTGTTCCATAGCATTTGAGTTTATAAATTCTAGGAACCTTTGGGCTAGGGTGTTGGAGCTAGAGTAATGCTCCCAGTCTGTTTGGGTAGTTGAAGTCGCCCAATATAATGGTGTTTGGAGAGGCCTTCATATTTTCCAGTGTTTTCAGGAAGGTGAAGTGGGGTTCCTGGGTTTGTGAGGGTGGGCTGTAGCAGGCTATAAACTGGAAGGCAGTTTTACCCACTGCTAGTTGCACATGGAGAGTCTCTGATGCTTTGTGCTGTGCCACCAACCTGGAGGTGTGGGTATCTTTGACGAATATTGATACTCCCCCTCCTTTTGTGGCTCGGTCCAAGTTTTGGGGCCGAAAAACATGGTATGAGGTATAACCTGGTAGTGCTGGGGTGCTCTCGGGAGCCTTGAACCAGGTTTCTGTTACTGCACAGATATTGATGTTCTCCATGCTAAGGAGAGTTTCGAGTGGGTGCATCTTGAGGTTTAGACTTCTGGCATTGAGTAGCATTACTCTGTTTCTTATCCCTTGTGATACCTATGGAGGTGGGTTTGTCTTTTGAGCCTTGCCTAAAAAAGGCACTATGGGGTGGCAAGAGCCTTTGCCAATATCCAAAAGCCCAGGGGTGACAGGTGCAAGCCATCCCTAGCGAAGCATCGTGGCTTGTCGAGCATGTCATCCCAGGCTGACAGGCATTGGATCCCCTTTGAATGACACCAATACTTAAGCCAATTGTTGAAATTGATCATCTTGTCTTCATATTGTGGCATCATTCTTGGTGAGGGTAAGATGCTACTCAAGGGCAGGGTCATACCGGCCTGGGCTACATGCTCAGAGAGCTCCTATATGTCTCTTTTCATGTAGTCCAGGGAGGTACGTCTCAGGTCATTCACACCAGCATGGACAATGACTGAGTCATATTTGTACTTGCCTTGGAGTGACCTGAGTGCTTGTGTTATGTGGCGGATCCTAGCGCCCGACAGGCAGCTCACCGTGACCTTCTCCTTGGGTGATTTCAGCAATCCTTCCATCGACTGGGCAGCATAAACCAGTAGAAACATGCTTGCCCTGTGATACAAATGCCCTGGAACGGGTCTACTTTATTAACTCGGATGTTCAAAAGTTCAAATGCATATAGATAGACACATATGCATCGAACTCTTAAACGTTCGAAAGTTAATAAAAAATAATGCACAAAAAAAAAAGATGTAGGCAGGGGGACAAGCCCCCCTGCACCCCTCACACCCCCCGCTACTTAAATATACCAACTCCGAGATCACACTACATTGAAGTAAATGGAAATCTCCACCTACGGAGATTTCCGTTTACAGTTTTTGACGGTTTGCACTTTCGATGCATATCGTTCGATCCATATGTATTTGCGGTTTTACGCTTTCGCGTAAATAAAGTAGACCCCCCCGGGACATCTATTCTACACCCCCACAAAGAGTTCAAATATCATAGATTTAGTAGTCGCCAACATTGGAGGTCACTGCACTACCCCTGTGCGCTGCCCTCCATGGTAAGGTCAGATCATAAATCGGTCTGGTTTGAAGTAATGATCAGACCTGACACCCCCCACAGGAGCAATAAAACCTGATAAATTTCTCCAATGCAAACTACAGCTACTAGGCGATGATATAAAAAGTTTCAAACCCCCTGCTAACACAGCCAACAGTAACTGCTATGCAGAGGAGTACACACATGCCCTGTATTACCACCTAACAACTGCATAGACTCGGCTGTACCTGACCGGATCAAAACCAGGTCCTCACGCAAAAAACAAGCCACCCTGGTGGACCTCAAGTATAAATAGGTTATATAACAAAAGGAAGAAATTGATGTCTAAGAACAAGACGGAAGTTACTCAGCAGAAGAAGAATACCCTCCACAGCTTGAACAAACAAATCAGATGTCTTTAAAGTCTTCTAAACTAGTTATGAAGCTAAATTAGCATCCTTAGCTAAGGATAATCATAAGGTGTTCTTTAGCTACATCCGAAATCTAAAAAGGAACGCCAAGCTATGTGCCGAACTTATGGTGGACAGTACCTCTCATACTGAACCTGAGGAAAATGTCAGCCTGTTAGCTGACAGATTTGGCACAAACTTTGTCCCCAAAAGTCGTATCCCAAAGCATACCTGACACCACTCATCTACCTAGTATCTCCAAAGAGCAGACAATATCTGTGCTCTCCAAGGCCAAAAAACACGGCCTGTATAGGACCAGATAACATCCCGGACTGCTTACTGTGAACAATCTAAAACAAAACCTAACCAGAACCACTTGGCATTCTCTTTAATCTCAGCCTGAGCACTGGCTTTGTCCCAGCAGAGTGAAGAACAGCAGCAGTAATCTCCTTGCACAAAGGGGGGGTGGGGTCCATTAACCGACTTTAGGAACTATAGAACCTATAAGCCTAACCAGCCTAATTTGCAAGGCCATGGAAAGAATGTACCTTATCAACAGGAACATACATGACCTTCAAACTCTTGACCCAGTCCAGTGTGGCTTCTTTAAGGGTAGATCATGCTTATTGAACCTAGTGGGCTTCTTTGCGAATGTCACCAAAGCCCTGGATGAAGGCAAAACAGTACATACTGCTTGTCTTGACTTAACCAAGGGTTTTGACACAATCCCCCACTCAAGTATCATTGAGAAACTCTCCTAGCTCTGGATTATCCCATGCATCACTTGATGGGTAGTCAACTGGTTCACCAACATAATGCATACTGTCAAAGTTGAGGATTCTACCTCTGGCAGTAGACCAGTTACCCATGGCATACCACAAGGATCTGTGCTGGGCTGTTTACTGTTTGGAATCTATTTCTTGGAAGTTCAGGTGAAAGTAGATGACCTGTGGATTACCAAGTTTGCTGATGATTGCAAACTGGGTGCACTCATTGAGTCTCCAAATTATGTTAACAAATTACACAAGGGGCTAATACAGACAAATGATTGGTGCCAAAGCCACAGACTAAAACTAAACAAAAAAGTGTATTATTATTCCTATTGGCAAAGAGGAATTCCCTGCAGATTGCAATATTGATAGCACCCTATTAAGCTCAAACCCAGTGGTTTGAGATTTGGGAACACAGGTTGATAGCAATCTAAACTTTGATCATCATATGTCCACAGTGATAAGGAAAGCCTTCTACGTTGTGCATCTCATAAGTAAGGGCATCACATCCAAGTTTAAGGACGTTATAACTCCTCTGTACTCAACCCTGATAGACCACTAATAGAGTACAGTTCTCCCTTTTGCATGTACCTCACCAGACACCTGCAGCAGCTGGAGAGACCACAGAGGTTTCTCATAAAGAAAATTCAGGGCTTCCAACACATAACCTGCATAGAAAGACTGAAAGCCCTCTCACTGTACTCTGTATCCTACAGGCTGCTGAGAGGCCAGTTGTGCCTGGCCTATAGAGCAGTCCCTGATCCTGCCCTAATGGAAATGCTGCATGTACATAAACCAAATGGAATAAGAGTCACTCGCTTCAGGGATCTCAACCTAGCCTGTGACATTAATAGAACATGCTGGTGAGACTGCTACTCCTTTGGAATAAACTCACAGTCATGTGAAGCAGCGCTCCTCAATAACCATATTCAAGCTCAACCTAGACAAGTGGATGGGAGACTGTAAATTCACCCCAGGGGTGGCACCTGTGTCCCTCATGGACAATGGTCGATGCTGATCATAGATTCGCTCTGCAAATAACCATCTAACCAAGGTCAGTTAGGGAACATGGGTATAGTACAGCTAGGCTTGTAAAGGCCCTAGGGCCAAGGGCCATTAGCCCAGTGACCACCTATGAACAGAAAAAAAAGATACGTAGATGTAAGTAGTGTAACATCTTTATTAATTTAACAAGCCAGTTAAAATTTTTGGATGACTTGTTTTTAGCAGCAGTTAAATGATTTCATCTTAAAATGTGCATGTATTGAGATTTGACATTTGAAATTTGTCTTTGTGAAATGGGGGCTACAATTAATTTGCAAGGATATTAAAAGGGTGACAAAAAGACATTGCACTGTTAAATCCTGGTGAAATTCTTTTCAGTACATCAGATATAGGTTTTACAAATTTTAGACCTTCCCCTTTGTACATTTGCTTTAGTAAACAGGCAAATCTGAAGGGGTAAAATGAAGGCAGTATGCCAGAATATTTGTAAAAAAAAATGTAATTCTTTTCTTTAAGCATGTAATGTGCATCTACCATTTAAAAATGATTCTTGCAAAAAAGTGACAGATGCTGAAATATTCGATAATTAACTTCAAGGACTAGAAAGGCATATATTGTGCTAAACCTGCTTTCAGGTCATGATGAATATCTGCCTGATAATGGAAAAGGAGCGATATGTGTAAAAGAATACCTTTGGACATTATGGAAGTGAGATGATAATTGTATGATACAGTTGTGTAAGTAAACTTACCATAACAGCATATGTTTGAATGATCAATTCTGCAGTAGCCTAAGCAATGTGGATTATATCCTACAAGAGGATATAATGGCTGACGAGCTTCTAGAGCTCCAAGGCGCCTTCCATGCACTTAAACTCTTAGCTCAATCTGAGATGACTAAAACTGAGGTTTGGGCACCAAGCCCTCCAGAGCTTTCATGACAACAGAGAGTGGGAGACTAAAACCCCGAGAAGACAATGCTAGGAAAAGAAAAATTACATGTGTACACTGTGGAAAAATAAGAAAAAAAAATAAGTGAGATGAAGGGAGGGAGTGGCTACTGCAGCAGTGCTCATTTGTACCTCTACTCTTTTATAGTAAGTTTACTTACTCAAGTGTACTTTGGTCATCATTATGAATACTGCTGCAGTAGCCTAAGCTATATGTGTAGATTACTATAGCTTAGAAGAATTGGGAATTGGGAGGAGGAAAAAGAAGGGTCCTGGAGCCCCTAGAGAATGGTCATAGCAAAACCTGACCCAGACTGGAGAAGGAATCTATTTTATTGTGCTTTTTAAACATATGCACAGAAGGCCAAGTTGCTGCTTCTAGAATCCAAACCTTTTCAAAAAGCCACACATGAAGCCAAAGTCCTGGTAGTGAGTTTTGACCCTGTCTGGAATTACTTTGTTATGGTAGATATAACAAAAGTTAATAGTGTAAACAACCATTTTGAAATAATCTGCTTTGACACAGGTTGTCCTTTCTCTTACCTTTACAAGAAATGATCAACTGATCTGAAGTTCTGAAACATTTTGCTCTGTCAAAATAGCACCTGAGTTGTCTGTGGACGTCTAGTGTATGAATTATTCTTTCACCCTCACTTTTAGGTTCTGGGAAAAAGGTTGAAAACGCAATGCCAAAAAGTGCAGTGTCATCCCCTTTGGTAAAAACTCTGTACCCATGAACCACCACATAGGCAGCAGTCTACTTAACACCGAACGTGCGATAAGAGACCTTGGGACCCAGGTGGACAGTAGTCTCTCCTTTGATGGTCACATTGCCACAGTAGTCTGGAAGTCCTTCTATGTGGCACACCTCATCATAAAAGGGTTCTCATCCAGGAAAAAAGAGGTCATTGTTCCCCTCTACTGAACACTCATTAGACCCAATAGAGTACAACGCCCCTTTTGGAATGTACCTCACGTGACATCTGCAGCATCACAGTTATTTATGGTATGGAAATCACTTCCACCCTTCTCAGGTCTTCCTCAACCTCCTCCAGACCAACTTCATCATTTTTTTCTGTGGTTCTGCTGGATCTTTTGAATCTGGGCATCCAACATGTTCCAGAATCCTAAAGAGGAATAGGGCTTTACTGTAGAATTTTTCTGGCTCCCAGAAAAGAGGGTTCATGGAGACCTTTCTTAGATCTCTCCTTTCTCAACACTTTTCTGGAGATTCTTTCTTTCTGGATGGTTTCCCTCCAGGCTGTTTTTGCTGTCTTACTTCCACAGACCTTTCTGGTTTCCCTAGACCTAAAAAATGCCTATCTTCATATTCCCATTCATCCTGTCTTCTGGAAGTTTTTACATTTCTTTGTTTCTTCCCCTCATTTTCAGTTCTGTGCTTTGCCCTTTGGTTTTTCTACCTCAAAGGTATTCACTAAATGTTTGATCCCTATAATAGCTTTTTGCAGGCTTTGGGGAATCCAGATATTTCCATATCTGGATGACTTTCTTCTTCAGGCTCCCTCTCAATCCTGGCTGCTACAGCATTGACACTCAACCATGCTGCGTCTGTGCAGTTTGGGATTCACCATCAGTTTCAAGAAGTGAGTTATTTTTCTTCCTTAAGATCACATTTCTGTGGGTTGCAGAATCCAAACCATTCCAATGTTGGCTTCTCTTCCTTCTCCCAATGTTCCATCTCTGACAACTTCTTTAAGTCACTACTTCCCCTTTCTATCAATCTGGCAAAAGAATTTCTTAGAACCTTGAGGTTCATAACATCTACCATTCCCATGTTCCCTTTACCAACATATGAGAATGCTTCAGTGGTACCTAAAGATGGTTTGGCTCCAGCATTGTCACTCTCTGTTACTGTGTCAAACTCAAATTTCATTGGTGTATTTATCAGATTTCCCTCAATCTAGGCCTGCCTTGTCAGACTCCTTACCCCTACTTATATTTGTTTACACATGCTTCTGATCTGGGGTGGGGAGCCTCTGCCAACAATCTGAAGGTTCAGGATCTATTGCTTATTCATCAGAGGTCAGACCACCTCAACATAAAAGAAATGAGGGTGTTCATTCTTGCTCTTCAGGTCTTCCATTCTTTTTGGACTCCAGGCCCTTTAAAGGTCTTTACAGACAACACCACAGTCATGTGGTACATCAACAAACAGGAGGCACAAGGTCTTATCTTCTTTGCAGACTAGCCTTTCAGGTCTAGGATTTGGATATCTGCCATAAGGTAACCCTTCAGGCAGTTTACATCCCTTCAGAACCCAACACTTTGGCAAGTCTCCGAGTGGGTCCAGGACACAACCACAGGAATAGATAATTCAGAGAGGTATTTCTGGCCAATGTATATTGGTGGGGTATTCTTTAAGTGGATCTTTTTGCCTGCCACCCTGAACAGGCAACTTCCTCTCTTCTATTCCAGAGCTCAGGTACACTGACTGGGAAGGTGGATGCCATGTTGTTTTCTTGGAAGAGAATGGTCCTGTATTCTTACCCCCCTCTTCCTCTGCTTCCTAGGCTCCTGCACAAGATCAGAAAGGACTCCCCCAGAATTTTGCTGATGACTCCCTTTTGGCCCAGGTGATTCTGTCTCACCCAGCCAGGAGCAATCATCACAAGTTACCTCACCAGGTGGATCTTCTTACACCAGACAAGGGATCTCTCATTCACCCTCACTTGTCCTCTCTTTGAGTTGACACTTTTGAGTGATAGGGTTTTATTCCCTTTTAAACACTTTTGGCATGCTTAGGGTCCTGCAAATGACAAGGAAACCAACTATCAGAAAATTCTATATAGCTAAATGGAAGAGATTTTTTGTTTGGTATATCAGTCATCACCAGGATCCTTTCTCAGTGTCCCTTTGATCCTTTCATACTTTTGTGAACTGCTTTGCTCTTGTCTAGAGTATTCTTCTGTTAAAGCTCACTTGCCTGCAGTCTCTGCTTGTCTGCCATTGAACCCATTATTGGTTTCTCTGTTTAAAGTCAAACAATTCGTTAAAGGCATCCTTCATATCAGGCCCCCAAGAAAACATATTCCTCCTTCCTAGGACCTCAATTTTATCCTTGAAAATTGACCCCAGTTCCTTTTGAGCCTCCTTCTTCTTCCTCTTTGCAACACTGCACCTGGAAGACTGTTTTATTAGTTGGTCTTACTTCAGCCAAGAGAGTTTCTGAACTTCAGACTCTGATGGCTGCTCCTCCCTTTTTGTTTTTTTTTTCCATAGGGATATGGTGTCACTGCGTACTAACCCTTCTTTTATGCTCAAGAGGGTCAATGAGTTATCTCTTAATTCATCTATCCAGCTCCCTTCCTTTTTTTGGCTTCTCCACAATCTGCTTGTGAGAAGGCTCTTTGCACTTTGGATCTACATAAACAGCTCAGGTATTATTTGGATAAGAAAATCTGAATAGCTTTTTGCTTCTTTTCATACTAGGATAATTGGGTTTGGCAGTTTCCAAGCAAATCATCTCCTCCTGGATTTCTAATGCCATTTATTTTTGTTACTCTTTTCATACTAATCTGCTTTTGGCTTCAGTTTGTGCTCATTTTGCAAGGGCAATAGCCTCTTTTGGAGCTTTCTCCAAAGGTTTG
The DNA here is from genome assembly GCF_019279795.1 of Protopterus annectens. NCBI lineage: Eukaryota > Metazoa > Chordata > Ceratodontiformes > Protopteridae > Protopterus > Protopterus annectens. The sequence goes on along the minus strand of NC_056733.1, from coordinate 581,492,480 downwards.
GATACTACTTCCATCTTTGAAGCTTGCTACTTGATCCTCTGTCCACATTTTTACTAAACATTACAAGTTGGATGTCATTTCCAGAGCCATGGAAGGATTTGCCAGGGGTGTCCTTTATGGGTTTGTGGAGGGCATCTCTGTGCCTTCCTCCCCCCATCCTTTACACTGGCTTTGGTAGTATTCAACATGTGAAGAATACTGCAAGAGTAAAAAGGAAGGACATAGTACAGTTGTGTGAAATCTTACTGTAACTGTATTTGTCCATCTTTTTAATGTTGCAGTATTTAGTCCCTCACACCTGCCACCTTTTCACTTTCCCTTCTGTTTTGAACACTTTAATGGCTGAGAGGTCTTTGCTGTTCTGTTTCTCTATCTCTCTAGATTTGCATGTTCTCCTTTCTCCTGGAGCACTTAATTTCTGACTATTGTGCATGTGTGTGTCACCTTTATGCCCTGTTACCTGCCCAAGGAGCATATGCCTAACATACAAAGCTGGGAGGATGCAAAAGCTTTGATGTACTTAACAGACATTGGGTTATCCTTGGGAGGAGATCCTACATATGATGAATTCTGCAACAGTGAAGGACTACTATTGTTATGGTAAGATTTTATACAACTGTACTATTTTCTAGTAGCAGGCTTTTGTGCCTCTCACAGTAGCTGCTGTGCATCCTCAGAAAAGGTCCCTAAAGGTTATTAAAACCCTGTCATCCATGCAGTCAGTAGTAGTTGTTTAGGATACATTAAACATCCGTGGTCTTGTGTGAGTGAATCCAGTCTGTGAGAAAGCTTGTGGTAATTGCCCCTAGCCATTCCCCAAAGAATGGAAAACAACTGTTGCCTGGCCAGGATGAAGTCACCACACTGGTCTTTGGGGAGTCCTTCTGAATCTTCAGAAGTACCCTGGAAATCAGTGGGAAGGGTGAAAAAGCATACAAAAACCCTCCTGTCCAAGGAAAGAAAAAGGAATTTGACTTCCAGGCCTTCCTGCATGGACTCCTGGTGCAGAATTTTTCCTGTTGATTGTTCAGAAATGAGTCAAAAAGATCTCCTTAAGGTATTCATCACAGATGGCTCAGATATTGGAAAACCCCTTGACTCAGTTTCCATTCATGAGGGTCTGCTTTGGTCCTGCTCAGCTTGTCTGCCACACAGTTTTGCAGGAAATAAGATGCAGAGTGAGGTTGTGCTGTAAAGCTATGCCTCATGGAAACCTGGCTAGTCTGCAGAGAGAGCGTAAGGTCATGTTCTCCTTTGCTTGTTTTATGGTACCACATCACTGTGGTGCTGTCTGTAAATACTTGGAGGTCTAGGGGGATATAGTTGATTCGTAATGTTGAGGGCGTGTATAAGAACTAGCATCTCTTTTATGATGATGTCTTTTGGTCTGTCTTTTTTTGTTACGAAGACCCTAATTTTTACCATGGCTGCTGCTCCCCAAGTAAAGTCACAGGTGTCTGTTATGATTGACTGTTAGAGCAGGAAGGGAAAGAGTGAAATCTGCATTCTGAGAAGTTTGATGTATGCACCACATAATCTCCATTTTTACACATCTTAAGACTAGAATTTAAAAAGTTAATGGGTGTTGATGCTGAGACGATAGCAATTTCAGATATTATTGCATCTTTTTCATGCATGAGAATCATGTCATGAGACCCAAAATCCTTACCAGTTCTCTTGCTGAGACTAATGTCTGAGTGGAAAATCCCAGAAATAGATCTGTTTTTGACTGTTAGAGCAGGAAGGGAAAGAGTGAAATCTGCATTCTGAGAAGTTTGATGTATGCACCACATAATCTCCATTTTTACACATCTTAAGACTAGAATTTAAAAAGTTAATGGGTGTTGATGCTGAGACGATAGCAATTTCAGATATTATTGCATCTTTTTCATGTGGAGTCGTGCAAGAGGTATCATGAGAATCATGTCATGAGACCCAAAATCCTTACCAGTTCTCTTGCTGAGACTAATGTCTGAGTGGAAAATCCCAGAAATAGATCTGTTTTTGTTTTCCCTATGGGAGAAAAGTGGTTTGTTCTGAAGTGTCTAGTAAGCACCCAGGAAAAACAATCATGTGAAGAGTCAGCAAAGACTTATAAATGTTCTCTTAGACTCCCAGCCTGTGTAAGAGAGCTCTTAATCAAGAGAGAGATTCCTGAGATGTTGAAAAATACTGCAAAGATAAGCAAAGTTATCTAAATAAGGAAAAATGTGGATACTCTGCAGTCTGCAAAGAATAAGGCAGAGGACTGATAAATCTGATCCAAATATACAAAACCTTAAGAAATGTTTAAAAAATGGATAAATAAGAATGTGACAAGATTTGCCTTTTAAATCTAAGGTAACCAAGAATCTCAGATGAGGAAAAAGAGGCAATAAGTTGTAAATTACAGCATTTTCAGGTCTAGATCACATTATGGGATAATCGATCTGATAATGTTGAAAGGAGAAAAAAGTCATGGAACATCGATTTTTTTTTTCCCCAGGAAAAAAAAAATTGGTGGGCCGTCTTTGGGACTTTGCCATTTCCTCCAATATGGTGCGATCTCAGAGTTGGTATATTTCAGTAGGGGGGTGTGGGGGGCAAAGCCCCCTTACTTCATTTTGTGCTTAAACTTTTTTTTTTTTTTTTTTGCGGAGCAGCAAAGTTTTTCCCTGAGAAAACAAATTGCTGTTCCGTCTGTTCGCTTTTTTGTTATTTCGATATTATCGGTTCGATGAAAGCGCGTTTGCTCTTTTCATTGTGTGATAATATGATATAGACGCGCATTTTCAACTTTGGCCCAGTCACAAACTGGTTCAGAAAAGAAAGGACCTGAACTGGTCTCCAAGGCTCTTCTTTCTTTAGCACCAGAAGAAAATTATTGAATAAAATCCTCCTGACAGAGTTTGAGGAACAGCTTCCATTACCCCCGAGACAATATGACAGGAGGAAAGAGAAGAGTTTGGTTTTATGGATGAGGAGGAATCCCCTGGAAATTAAGGAGGACCTCCCATTGCCATCTGTATACTAGATGGACCACATTCTGAACTCAGATTTGTCCGAGTCCATCTTATTGCCAAATAGAGAGATGGAGATCCAAACTTTTTTTGGAGGATTAAAGGACTGCCAGGGTGGGGGGCAAGGCTCATCATATAGTCAATCTGACATATTGAACTGTTCTTTGTTCTTGCTTCAGGATTCCTGCTTTCATTCTTTTTCTTTTGGATCCTCCCTGAGACTGCTTTTTAAGTATTTGCATACCAGCATTTT
>NC_056733.1:581041728-581184228 GCF_019279795.1 Protopterus annectens | reverse complement strand
CCCTGAAACCTGCCTGTAGCCAAGTAGAAATTCCGGATGGTGACCTTGCAGTCCATTCTACCTTATCTCCGAGAATGCGACTGGATGTGCTTGATGGACCTCGAGGACGCTTACTACCACATAGAGATTTGCAGAAGCTCCCGGAGATTCCTTTGTTTACGGCTGGGAGCTAATCATTTCCAGTTCAGAGCCCTACCCTTCGGTCTCACCACAGCCCCCAGGGTGTTTACTAAGGTTATGGCAGTAGTAGCGGCTCACCTGAGGCTTCAGGGGTTCCTTACCTAGACAATTGGCTCCTCACTGCTGCCACCAAGCGTCTACTTTGCATGGTCAGAGACTTCATCTTGCAGTCAATCTAGGGATTACCATCAACATCTCCAAGTCCCGCTTGAACCTGACACAGACCTTGGAATTTATAGGGGCACAGTTGGACACTCTTCTATTACAAATTTTTCTCACTCAGGGCAGGGTCCAGAACCTACGGGCACAAGTGTCAGTGATCCTCGGCCCCAGGACACCGATGGTGAGCGACGTTCTCCGAGCCCTAAGCTCCATGGTCGCAGCAATTTCAATTCTTTCATGTGCGCGTCTTCACATGAGGGTGCTTCAGTGGACCTTGGCAGTTCAGTGGTCTTGGTTAGACCTCCCCATGGACTACCCTATACGGATCAGCAGAGCCTGCAAGATTTCTCTTCTTTGGTGGCTACAATCACCGGAAATCTTGGCAGGTCATCCATTGTTAACAGCCCCAGCCCAAGCCACAGTGACCACGGATGCCTCCCAGCTCGGGTGGGGGGGCACTTTTTGTGAAGGATGGTCTAAGGCACGTGGTCCCAGACCGAGACCAGATTGCATATCAATGTTCTGGAAATGAGGGCAGTGCTTTTAGCATTGCAAGCCTTTCATGCTGTTCTTCCCCCAGGGACGATTGCAGTTCAGTTAGACAACATGTCTGTTGTCAGGTACATCAACAAACAAGGAGGGACCAGATCTTACCCTCTCTGCCGCAAGGCCATTAGAGTGTGGGAGTGGGCGATTTCCACCAGTCGGTTTCTGATTGCAACGCACATCCTGGGAAGCTCCAACATTTTAGCGGGCAGATTGAGTCGGGCTATTCTAATGCCATACAAGTGGTCTCTGAAACAGTCAGGAGTGGAGTAGATCTTCCTAGAGTGGGGTCACCCTTGCTGCGATCTCTTCGCCTCTCCTTCCAATGCTTAGTGCAGCGAGTTCTTTGCTCTGATACCCTCCCCAGGGGACTCCCCCAGAGACACTTTCTTCCATGCTTGGCTTCCCTAATTACTGTATGCCTTATCCCCTGCTACCTCTCATTCCGAAGTTTCTTCAGAAAGCTTACTGACTGGGGTGCAAAGTGATCCTCATTGCCCCATTTTGGCCTCATCAAGTGTGGTTCCCCTTCCTCTGGTCTCATGCTCTAACTCCTCCACGGATTCTGGATCCCTGCCCGGATCTCATCTCCCATCCCTCGGGCATCAGTCCACCCGATCTGGACAGCCTCAAGCTGACGGCTTGGTTGCTCCAGTTCCCTTGATCGCTAGGACTCCCGATCTATCATCTTCGGTAAAGCTTCTCTGTTTGGCCTTCTCAGAGAAACATAGATCCATTACAGCCCCGGTTTCTGCAGTGTTGGAGTTTTTGTCCTTTATTTTCCAACAAGGGGCTAGTTCCTCCACAGTGAAAGTACAACTGGCAGCCATATCTAATTTTCATGTTGGCAAAAATCTGAATGCTCTGGCCTCTTTGAGATTGTGCAAGACCTTTCTAAAAGATACTTTTCTCTTGCGTCCCCCAGTTAAGAATTTCGTCCCTCTTTGGGACCTTATTCTAGTTCTGCAGGCATTGGTGGCACTCCCAATTGAACCAGCAGCATTAGTCGACTTAAAATTCCTGTCCTGGAAGACAGCTTTTCTAGTGGCCATTATCTCGGCTAGAAGTGTTACTGAGATTTAAGCTTTGTCTGCCATGCCCCCCTACTTGATCTTTCATAAAGACAGGGTTTCGCTTCGTACGAACCCTTCTTTCTTACCAAAAGTGGCTTCTGAATCTAATATTAACCAGATGATTAATCTGCCTGTGTTCTTTCCAATTTTCCAGAACAAGGATGACTATAAGCTGCACTTGCTAGATGTTCATAGACAGCTTTGTTTCTATTTACACAGGACTAAACATTTTCTTAAGTCTGACCAATTATTCACGTGTCCTTTTCTAGACCCTTTTTGGGCAAGGCCATATCCAAGGTCTCCTTAGCTAGATGGGTTACACTATGTATACTGCAAGTCTATAGGGATAACGGCCTATCCCCACCTGGTCCTATTAAAGCTCATTCTACCAGATCTATGGCAACTTCTGCTGCTTTTTGGTCTAGGGTTTCTCTGGATGATATCTGTGCAGCAGCGACCTGGGCATGGTCACATACATTTATTTCTCATTATAAGTTGGATTTGATCTCTAGAGGGAGAGCATTCTTTGGCTCTGCGGTATTTAGGAATATCCTTCCATGAGAGCCTCCCAGGAATTTTGGTAGCTGGGGACTCTGTCCCACAGGTTGCAGATAAATGAAGTTAACTACTTCAGATAAAGACGTTATGTACTCACCATAATGTTCCATCTGAGTAAGTTATAGTTCATTTTCTGCAACCGTCCCTCCCTCCTCCCCTGAACCTGTTCTAGGTTAACTTTATTGAGTTGCTAATAGTTTGGTTAGTGGCAAACTCAATCTGAGGGCAGATAGGAGAGGTAAGAGATTATGGGTAAGGGGAGGAGCTTGGAGCAGATGCTTGACAAAATGTTGCCTGTTCAAATCCGATATGGATCCAAATACCCACAGGTTGCAGAAAATGAAGTGTAACTACTCAGATGGAACGTTATGGTGAGTACATAACTTCTTTTTATATATATAATGTATGTGTGTGTGAATAGCCATCACCATTCACAAAGTTTATTATGCAAGGGGGTAGTGGAAGTAGATTGCCAGCCTTTTCTTCCATATCACATGCACATGTATACACACCTACTTTACATGACATCAGATGACTTACCACGTGTTTTGGAATGCAGGAGGAAACCATGAAACTCTGAGAAAACCTACATGAACACAGGAAGGGAATGCATACTCTGTACAAAAGGCACCACAGCCAGGAACAGAGCTGGAGAACCTCCTGATAGCTACTGCAGCACTGTGCCATCGCATTTAGTTATCTTTAATTTTACATTTCATATTGTTTAAGCTGAAGTCAGGAGTGGCCTTAGGTCAACTGGTGCCCTAGGCAAAAGTGCTCAATGGCGCCCCCCACCACACTACCTGGTGCCTTCATTCTGGTCTATCTACACCAAATAAATACGGAAAAGCCCTCCTGCTAGACCGGTCTGATACCCTGCCTTTCATTTTTTTAATTAGCTTTTTTTTTTTGCCTTTATTATTGTATGAATTGCTGTAAATTATACTGTGCCTTTAGTTACATTTATCAGCTGTATTTATTATTATTTATTTGCATTTGTTTATCAGGAGGTCTACTGGGCCAGGGTGAGCCTGTTTTCAGAAGAGGCCCTGGGAGAAAAGCTCCAAAAAACAAACTACATTATAAAGCTACAGAATCAAAATACAGAAATCAATCAGCGATGGCGCAGAACACTTCATTACAGAATAGGTGATTTAATAAAATAAATAATACTAGTTATACAGATGTTAGCTTTTAAGTATGCAAGCCAAGCAAGAATACGATTGATGACATGGGATAATAGTGACTGTGTGAACAATATAGTATTGCAGTTTTGCAGTAGAGAGTGAAAGATGGACAGCAGCATATTAAAGATTCTGAGAGTAAATTATAGTATTATTGCTATATAGGCACCAAGATTTGAATAGAAGATATGGCAGGTAACTGATATAGTAGATTATGTGTGGCTGGGTGGCACATGTTGGACTTAGTAAGTTGAAAGCACTGAATGTATATATGCGGAGTCTGAGCCGTAAGTGAGATGGGGAGGAAAAGTAGAAAGGCTAGGAATATTGTTTTTTTTTTTTTATATAGTCAGTGCTGGTATATGTACTTATTTCTTTGTCCTTTGCTGCTTTTTTTCAGATATGTTTAGAAGGTTAGCTCCATATATTTATGTTGCTGTTGCTGCCATAACTGTATAGTTTTCATGGGGCAACTTGTGTCTCCACATCACTATTACTTTAACTTCATACCTGTGTAACAAGCTTACATATTCCACTGTACTGTGTGAAAAGTCAGTCTGAGAACAGTTAAGAACATCAGTTAATCTGTCATTTTCTGTCAAGTTTCTTACTGGTAAACTAATAATTCTTAGATCAGCTGTTTACAAGCTAATTCAACATAGTACGTGTGCGGATGAATTTGTAGAATAGGTCAGTGGTATGCAAACCTCAGAGCTTTTTTAATGCTGTTGCAGTCCCTACTGCACGGCTGTGTTACTAGCTGGACCCCACCATCAGCATAGAGCATAATGGACCTCCTTGGTTCTGCATAAGGAACCCTTGGAATCTCTGTCTTCCGAACTGCATAGATGAACCCTTGTATAGCAGTGTATATGAACATGTGTGTCAGTAAAGTGTTATAGATAGTACAGCACCCTTGGTATATTTTAATACTGTTCTCTGATAACTGCTATATCATTATAAGATCCTGCTTATGATCCTTCTGAACTCTGTTTAGGTAATTAACTCCCCTGTGCTAATTTTGAGTAAATGACTTCTGTGACCAGCTTTAAATGTGAACAGTACATTCTGTTCAATGTTTTGCTAGATAAAACAACTGAAGGAGACCTTGCTGACTTAATCAGCAGTTCTGCTGGGATAATACAAATGCCCTAGGATTACTCTCTTGCTCTGTATTACTGCTCCAGAATAAATGTCATATTTAGTTATTTTTAGTGTTACATTTTGTACTCTGTTTAAGTTGAAATTTATTCTTCCATTCACCACAGAGATGCCTATATTCATTGCATGGTGAGCTTTCAGAGATTAGTTTGTCCTGCAATCTGTTGGCAGCCAGTTTGGCAATCATATATTGTTTTTTATTTCATTTTGATACCTATTAATTTGTGCTGATCTTGTTTTCTGACCCGTTGTGTTCTTTTGTGATCAAGCAGTATGAGAGTAAGTTTTAATCAACCGGCTCCATTGTTTGGTACACTGTTGCAGTGTCTGCCATTCCTGTCAGTCTTTGTCTGTGAACTTACTCATACCCTTCCCTCATTGGCCATTTGGAGACTCCCAGGTGGTCCTATTTACTGGTTCCAGTGTCTTGTACTGCACATGGCCCTATCACGGCCATCTTGGGCCCTTGTTGAAATATCGAACTGCTGTAATATCAAGTGGCAGAAAATCAACCGGCTTTTCACTGAAATGCCAGTATTTCTTGGGATTGGGTGTTTGCACTTTCTTCAATGTGGAGAGTTCTCAGAGTTGGTATATATAATATGCATGGTGTGGGGAGGGTTCACAGGGGGCTTGCCCCCTTGGAAAAAACTGTTATTGTTTTACCGGCATTTCAGTGAAAAGCCAATTTGATATTTTCTGTTTTCATATCTACGTTATGGCAGTTTGATATTTCAACATAGATCCCAGCCATCGTAATGCATGTCCAGTAAAGTCAACTTTCAGGTAAAAAAATGTAAGCAGTGAATTTCCTGCCTGTATATTTATATTAATTGTATACTGTTGTTGTTCTGACTTCATTCCTGTATGAAATGCTGTAAGTTACATGGTGCATTTGATTATGTTTGCCTATTTATCGCATTGTTCTGTGATGCTTATCCAGGTATGATCCTAGGGTTAGTTCCTTGCATTTATTTTGTCACTGCTCTTGTTGTGCCAATATTTTTGCATTAGGCTACTTGCCATGTTTCCATAGAATTATTGTTGTAACCTTTTAGAGCCAACAAGCTTACAGTTAGCACTGAATTGTGTGAAATGTTGGCTTGAGCATATTTAAGGATATCTAGTAGATGTGGCTTATTTTTACTGATTTGTAGCTGAAAAAGGAGCAACTATTTATATACTATTGGCACGTAATACATTTGATAATATTTCACAATATTAATTCAGTGTGATACATGTACAGATGAATTTTTAGAATATGTCATTGCTGTGCATGCCTCAGTTTTTCATTTACTTTGTTGCTGCATTCCCTTGTCTTGATTGTTGTGTTTTACTCTTGTCCCCCTGAAGCAAAGGGCATAATCAGCCTCCTCTGTACTGCTAAAGAAACCAGTGTTATTCCTCTTTCTCCTTACTTACACACACACACACACACACACACACACACACACACACACACACACACACACACACACACACACACACAGACGCACATACACTGCATAGAGCATAGTGGACCTCCTTGGTGCTGCTAAAGGAACCCTTGGAATCCTTCCTCTCAACACTGCATAATTGAACCTTGGCTTAGCAGTGTATGTGGGCATTGACTTAGTGGTACACATGAACATGTCTGTAGACAGTAAAGTGCTATAGGTAGTATGGCACATTTTATTTTTCCTACTGTTTTGTACCATCTGCTGTATTTTTGTACATCATGCTGAAAACCCTGTTTGACTGCAAAGTTAGATAATTAGGACCCTCATGCTGTGCCTTAGCTTATATGTTTCTGAACCCTTCTTTAAATATAAACTGTGCTTTTTCTTAACTTGTTTTCTAAGCAAATGCCTAAAAGTGACTTTACTTACCTAACTGTCAGCACTCTTGGTATTGCAAACACCCAAGTAGTTAATTATGCCTTAGCAGTGTCCTGTTTTGCAACACATCAGCAACATAGGTTCATAGATTCATGGGTAAGTACTAGGCTATCTGCCCAAGGGCATTTATAAGCCTAACCAGAATGTGTTGGCTTTAGCCACCCCCTTAGATTAGTTCCCTGTGCCTCTGTCCACCAGAGCCATCAGTTCCCTGCACCACTGTCCAGCAGAGCCATTAGTTCCATGCGCCACTGTCCAGCAGAGCCAGTGCAGTGATCCCCGGGGTAAATTTTCTGTTTCCCATCCACCCGTCAAGGTTTCTCTTGAAGAGCGTTAGTGAGGGGCTCTGCCTGATTCATAGGTTCATAGGTTCATACTAGGCTATCTGCCCGAGGGCATTTACAAGCCTAGCCCATCGTTTTGTGGCTTACGCCACCCCTTTAGTATGGGGAACTATACCCATTATTTTGCTGTGCCTCTGTCGAGCAGTGACACTGAGGTAATCCCTGGGGTATATCTGCGATCTCCCATCCATTGGTCAAGATTTCTCTTGAACAAGGCCAGCGAGGTGCTCTGCCTCACATGTACCGGGATTTTGTTCCACAGCATAGGGAGTCTTTGGGTGATGAATCTATCCCTCCAGCACGTCCTATTAATAGCCGTGTCAAGGTTTAAGTCTCCCGCCCTTGTGGCTCTGATGGATCTAGATTTTTTGAGGTGAAGCATATTCATCAAATCTGGGTTTGACATGCCCTTGTATGTTAGGCAAAGGTCACCTCTGAGCGCGACTGAATAGAGCTGGAGTTCTTTCAGTCGGGCAGCATAGGACAGATTTTTGAGACCCTTTATCCTTTTGGTGAGGAACTTTTGTGGCCTCTCCAGCTGCTGCAAGTGTCGGGTCAGATACATTCCGAATGGGGCATTGTACTCAATCATTGGTCTGATGAGTGATGAGTAAAGGGAGACTATGACCTCCCTTGATCTAGATGAGAATCCCTTCATGATAAGGTGGGCAATGTAGAAGGTCTTCCTAACTACTTTAGCTACATGGGTGTCGAATGACAGACTACTATCAACCTGGGTCCCCAGGTCCCAGATAACTTCTTCTGTGCTCAGTGGATTGCCACCTATTTGGTAGCTAGGGGTAACCTTGTTTTTCCCGAAGGGTATGACTATGCATTTTTTGGCATTTAACTTTAGGCCGTGGCTCTGGCACCAGTTATCCATTTCTGTGAGACCCTTCTGAAGGATATCTGTGTCAGATGTGTTTTCTATGGAGTTTGCAGTCATCTGCAAACTTTGTCAGCCATAACTCTCCTGTGTTTGCTTGTACTTAGGAAAAGTAGATGCCAAACAAGAGTGGGCCCAGGACTGAGCCCTGTGGGACACCACTTGTGACAGGCTTTGAGTCTGACATGGCGCCAGCAGCTCTGACCCTGTGGGTTCTGTCACTCAGCCAGTTTGCAACCCATCTTGTGATGTATGGGTTGACATTTAAGCTGATGAGTTTTCAATGATACCGAATGGGGTATTGTATCAAGGCCTTAGCCAGATCGAGGTAGGCTGTATGGACTGCCTTTCCTCATCAATGGCTTTGGTGACTGTTTGAAAAAGTCAACCAAGTTTAAAAGGCATGATCTGCCTTTGACAAAGCCAAACTGGGTTGGATCCAAAGTCTGCAAATTCCCTATGTCTTTATTTATGAGGTCCATTATGATCCTCTCCATGGCTTTGCAGATAAGGCTTGTCAAGCTAATGGGCGGTAATTTCCAGGGTCGGTGGAGGCACCGCCTTTGTGAAGTGGTACCACAGTTGCAGTGCGCCACTCCTGGATCCAGAGGTAAGACTTTGATTAAACAGCTGTCCTAGCTGTGGGTTTAATTCCTCATTGAGTTCATGGAGCACACAGCCGGGGACACCATCAGGTCCCATGGATGCTGTGTTTTGCTTTGGAGAGAGCAGTTCTCACTTGGGCGCTGGAGATGTTTGGGGGCTGCAATCGCTTGGTATAGATATCTCTCCTTTGGGGAGGGGAGAAGTTTGCACTGAACCTGTCAGCCAGTATGTTGGCAATGTCTGTAGGATCAGTAATCTTCACATCATTTTGAACAAGCTCTGAGCATATCTGGGAGTTTCCTCCCAGGTTTCTAACATAGCTAAAGAAGGCCTTATGATTGTCTTTTGAGTCTTTAGCTATTTTTCTGAAATTTGCTTTGGATGATTTTATGAGAGCTCTTAGTTTTTACTTATAGTGATCAAGGGTGTCTTACCTTTTAAGGATTTTGCTCTATCTTGTAGTAGCTTCCTCCTTTTGTTGTAGAGTTTGTTTATGGCTGGGGTCCACCAGACTGGACGCTTGCCTTTGGTACAAAGAGTCTTTGTTTTGCTTGGGATTGCCTTATCCATGCAGTCCTGCAGGTGCTGGTAGAAGGCATTTGTAAGTGATTCAGTGGCTTGAGTACTGTTTTCCTCGGGGCCTTAAAGGAGACCACACTAGTCTTTAGAAGTGTGAAGTCGGCTTTTGAGAAGTTCTTTACTGTGGTCTTTTTTATTTCAGGTGGGGGTGGGATGAGGACCTCCAGCGAGATTAGTTTGTGGTCTGATCTCACCAGTGAGGGGTACACCTCCGGTGTTGAACATTGTGCTCCCATGTTCGTGATGATGAGATCAAGTATGTTATCTCCTCTTGTGGGGATGGTGACTAGTTGTTCCATGGCATTTGAGTTTATGAATTCCAGGAACTTTTGGGCTAGGGTGTTTGGGCTTGAGTAGTGTTCCCAGTCTATATTAGGATTGAAGTCACCTAGGGTGATACATTTATCCCTCTAGTGTTTAAGGCCATGTGAGGTTCCTGAGTTTGTGAGGTGGCCTGTAACATGCTACAATTTGCAGAGCAGTCTTGCCTATGGTTAATTTGCACCTGGATGGTCTCCGATGCATGGCGTTGCCACCAGTCTTGAGGTGTGGGTGTCCTTGATGAATATGGATACCCCCCGTCCAGATTTTGCATGATATGAGGTAAAACCTGATAGCTGGGGTGCTCTCAGGAGCCTTGAACCAGGTTTCTGTCACAGCACAGACATCGATGTTCTCCATACTGAGAAGGGCCTCGAGTGCATTTTGAGATTTAGACTTCTGGCATTGAGCAGCATTACCCTTAGTTTTTTCCTTTTTGTGTTCTAGGGTGGTAGGTTTAGAATTTGAGCCTTGCCTAAAAAGGCACTATGGGGTGGCAAGAGCCTTGCCAATATCCGAATCCCAGGGTGACAGGTGCAAGCCGCCCTTGGCAGCGTGGCTTGTCCAGCATGTCATCCCAGGCAGACAGACACTGGATCCCCTTTGAATGACACCAGTGTTTAAGCCAATTGTTAAAGCTGATCATCTTATCTCTGTATTGTGGCATCATTCTTGGTGAAGGTAGGATACTGCTCAAGGTCAGGGTCATACCTGTCTGGGCTACATAATCAGAGAGCTCCTCAATGTCTCTTTTCATGTAGTCCAAGGAGGTACGTCTCAGGTCGTTTACACCAGCGTGGACAATGACTGAATCATATTTGTACCTGCTGTTGAGAGACCTGAGTGCTTGCGTTATGTGGCGGATTCTAGCGCCCGACAGGCAGCTTACTGTGACCTTCTCCTTACTCAGTCTGGTGAGCGGGACGTCAGTGTGTCTGACTATGGAGTCACCAATGACTAGTGTGTCTGGCATTGTGTTTGGCCTTAAGGGCTGTGACTGTTTGACACTCTGACTGTGAGGTCTATGTGTTGCAGGTGTTGTGTTCTGAGGTGGTGGTTGTTTGGGTGTCTGCTTTGGTGGCCTCTGCTGTTTTGGTAGATTTTTGATCAGAGCCTCCGAGTATGTCTTTGTGTGTTTATGTGTATGATTTGAGGTTGTAATGGTAATATGTGAGACTGGGTCTATAGTGTGTGTGGTAACCTTCTCCTCCTGACTGGTCTTGCCAGTCCTATGTTGAGAGAGCTCAGCCTCCAGTTTGGCCGATAGTTGCATCTCTCATGTATTTGTGTTTTGTGGGAGGAGGAGAGGGTTGTCTGTGTACATGAGGCAATTGTAACATTGCCTCAATATTCCCAGGTTCACCAGCTGAGCAGGAGAGGACACTAGCAACTGATCCTCGACATGCTAGAAGGAATAGACAAAAACTTTAAAAAGATTCCGGGGACGTGGGTGACCGAGAAATGGGGGGTTGCCTTTTTGGGGTACTATCTATGACAAGAGTGCCGTATCAAGGTAATAAGTACTGTAGGAGCAAGTGCTACGTTTAACAGATAGAGAATAGTCTACTTGGAGTCAAGTAGAGATGATCTTTTTAATTATAGGATACGCTGATTAGATCAGTAGTATAGTTCGAGGAAGGTAGTTTTAAGGGAAAATTTGAAGAGTGGACTTTAGGTAGCCCGAATAGTTTAAACCTGCTTAACCGGCGCTGCTCTAGTGTGCAACAGTAGCAACTCTGCGCTAAATCGGGCTAAATCGCACTAAAGCGTGCTTTATAGCAGGGGGCTGGAAAAGACAGGAAATGACCCAAATTGGCCAACAAACCACAAGTCACTGCCCTAAACCACTCCTCTGAGGACAGATGAAGGAGTTATGGAAATGACCCCTAGTGGCCAATAAAACTACAGTTTCAAGTCAGTAACCACCTCTCCGGGGGGCAGGGAAGCTGCTCAATGTTAGTCACTGCCACTGATAAACACAGAGACCCTCCTTCAGCACAAGCAAAAATGGCCTCACAGAAACTTTCAAACAGTTCAGGAACAGCAAGCCTGTAACTGAACTTTTTTAACTCTCAGAAAAGTGGGAAAAAGCAAGATTTTTTTTTGTTTTGTTTTTACAGAGATAGCAGAGGTTCACAAGTAATATCAAGTTATAACAGTGCAGTAAATGACCCCACACAAGAGTGCTAGGTCAAGGACAGAAAATATGCAAGTTGTAAGAAAAAAGCGATTTAAAATTAAGTGCAAACAGGAAATTCAGCAAACAGCTTTTGGTTGTGCTCTAAATACAGCTACTAATACAGAAATCAAGTTTAACAAGCCAGAAAATGCTCAAGCTAGGCAGCTATGCAGAAAACTTAGCAAATAAACAGAGAAAAATACTTAAAATCTCAAAAGTGGCTCCCTTCTTCTCTCAGCGTTTTTCCTCTTGGAGGGTGCTTCACCAACAGCCAACAAGCCTGAAAAGACACTCAAACCACGAGGCAACTAGGTTTTAAGAGAGGAAGATGAAGGAGTTATGGAAATGACCCCTAGTGGCCAATAAAACTACAGTTTCAAGTCAGTAACCACCTCTCCGGGGGGCAGGGAAGCTGCTCAATGTTAGTCACTGCCACTGATAAACACAGAGACCCTCCTTCAGCCCAAGCAAAAATGGCCTCACAGAAACTTTCAAACAGTTCAGGAACAGCAAGCCTGAAACTGAACTTTTTTAACTCTCAGAAAAGTGGGAAAAAAGCAAGATTTTTTGTTTTTTACAGAGATAGCAGAGGTTCACAAGTAATATCAAGTTATAACAGTGCAGTAAATGACCCCACACAAGAGTGCTAGGTCAAGGACAGAAAATATGCAAGTTTTAAGAAAAAAACAATTTAAAATTAAGTGCAAACAGGAAATTCAGCAAACAGCTTTTGGTTGTGCTCTAAATACAGCTACTAATACATGTATATTGGAATCCTGTTCCAAAGCATGGGGTGTCTCTGGGATAGGAATCTATCCCTCCAGCATGTCCTATTTATCGTTGTGGTGAGGTTTATATCTCTAGAGCGTGTGGCTCTCTGGGATTTTTTATTTTTTTTTTTATTTTTTAGGTGGAGCATGTCCATCAATTCTGGGTTGGACATGGCCTTGTATGTCAGGCAGAGATCATCTCTGAGTAAGTGGTATGCAACTAAGTACAGCTGGAGTTTCTTGAGTCGGGCTGCATAGGGCATCTGTTTGAGGCCAGTAATCCTCTTGATGAGGTACTTTTGTGGCCTTTCCAACTGTTGCAGGTGTCTTGTAAGGTACATCTTAAATGGGGCGTTGTATTCTATGATGGGTCTAATGAGTGATGAGTAGAGAGGCACAAATAACCTCTTTTGTTCTAGATGCGAATCCTTTTGTGATTAGGTGGGCCACATAGAAGGATTTTCTAACCACCTTGGCAATATGATTATCAAAGTAGAGATTACTATCTACTTGGGTCCCCAAATCCTTATTACATTTTCTGTATTTAGGGGACTACCACCTATGTGGTAGTTCGCGGGTATTTTGTTTTTTCCAAAGGGGATAACTATGCACTTTATGGCATATAGCTTGAGGCCATGATTTTGACACCAGGTATCCGTCTCAGTGAGAGCCATCTGAAGGGTGTCTGTATCAGCTGGAGAATCAATTATGGCCCTTAGTTTTCAGTCGTCTGCGAACTTGGTCAGCCATAGTCCTCCTATGCTTGCCTGTACCTCAGAGAAGTATATACCGAACAGGAGGAGTCCTAGGACTGAGCCCTGGGGGACGCCACTTGTAACCGGTTTAGAGTCTGACATAGACCCTGAAACTCTCACCATATGGGTTCTGTCCATGAGCCAGTTGGCAACCCATCTCGTGACGTAGGGATTTATGTTCAAGCTGGTGAGCTTGTCTATAATACTAGAATGGGGAATGGTGTCAAAAGCCTTTGCGAGGTCTGGGTAGGCTGTGTGGACCTCCTTTCCCTCGTCTAATGCCTTGGTAACCATCTCAAAGAAGTCCACCAGGTTTAGGAGGCATGATCTGCCCTTAACAAAGCTAAACTGGGTAGGGTCCAAGGTTTGGAGGTTCCCAATGTCTCTGTTAATGAGTTCCATGATGATGCGTTCCATAGCCTTGCAGACCAGGCTAGTCAGGTTTATAGGCCAATAGTTCCTGGGGTCTGTTGTGGCTCCACCTTTGTGGAGCGGGATAACTGTTGCTGTGCGCCACTCTATGGGTATGTAGCCTGTAGAGAGGCTGAGTTTGAGCAGTGTGTTTAGGTGAGGGGTTAATTGATTTTGGAGCTCTTGTAAGACACAGCCTGGGACCCCGTCCGGTCCCATTGAAGCTGTGTTTTTGGCTTCGGCTAGGGCTGTTTTAACCTGTGCATCGGTGATTGACAGGGCCCTACATTCTTCTTGTATGCTTATGGGCCCTTTAGGGGGTGAGAGGGGGGTGAAATTTGCACTAAACCTGTCTGCCAGAAAGTTTGCAATATCAGTCAGTTCAGTGTATTTTGTGTCATTCTGCACTAACTTAGAGCATATCTGAGAGTTTCCACTTAGGTTCTTGACATAGCTAAAGAATGCTTTGTGGTTATCTTTGGAGTCATTGACAATTTTTCTTTCGAAACTAGCCTTGGATGATTTAATGAGGGATCGTAGTTTCTTGCTGATACTGATCAGGGATGTCTTCCCTTCTTGGGAATTTACTCTTTTCTATACTAGTTTTCTCCTCCTGTTGTATCGCTTGTTTATGGCAGGGGTCCACCAGACAGGTTTCCTTTTCTTGGAGGAGTGAGTCTTGGTTTTACTTGGGCTAGCACGATCCATGCATTCCTGCAGATGCTCATAGAGTGCCTTTGTAAAGATTTCAGCAGCTTGGACAGCATTGTCCTGTAGCATGGGGGCTGTGAACCTTTCCACCTCGGTCTTAAGTAACGTGAAGTTTGTTTTTTTAAAAGTTTTTCATGGTGGTTTCCTTGATTGGGGGTGGGGGCGGAATGTGGATATCCAGAGTGATTAGTCTATGGTCTGATCTAACCAACGAGGGGTTGACCTCTGGTGTGGAGCACCGGTCGCCCATGTTGGTGATGACCAGGTCCAATATGTTGTTCCCTCTGGTCGGGGTGCTGACCAGTTGATCCAGGGTGTTCGAGTTTATAAATTCTAGGAAGTGTTGGGCAAAGAAGTTAGTACTTGAGTAGTTCTCCCAGTTTATGTTTGGGTAATTGAAATCACTCAGTATTAAGGTGTTTGGTAGGACCTTCATATTTCCCAGTGTCTCCAGAAATGCGGAATGGGGGTCCTGGGCCATGGTGGGTGATCTGTAGCAAGCTACAATTTGGATTGCAATTTTGCCCATTGCTAGTTGCACATGGATGATCTCTGATGCATTGTGCTGCGCCACTAACCTGGAGGTGTGGGTATCCTTGATGAATATGGATACACCCCCGCCTTTTGTGTTTCGGTCCTGGTTCTGTGGCCGAAAGGTATGGTATGAGTTATAGCCTAGTAGTGCTGGGGTGCTATCAGGAGCTTTAAACCAGGTTTCTGTACTGCACAGATGTCAATGTTCTCCATACTGAGGAGTGCCTCAAGTGCGTGCATTTTGAGGGTTAGACTTCTGGCGTTGAGTAGCATTACCCTCAGTTTTTGGTTATTTGTGCTATTTGCCTTACCTAAAAAAGTCACTATGGGGGCGGCAAGAGCCTTGGCCAGTATTTGAAAGCCTAAGGGTGACAGATTTTTATTAAAGTTGAGCCTCACTGTAGTGGTGTGTAATACTACTGGACCTGTGCTCTCTTTTGTTTAGTTGTCTTTAGTATTAAACTATGTGTTTAATACTTACTACAAATCTATAAACCCAAGAGCAAAATTGGTCAAAACCTCTACATTTGCTTCACTACCACTTCTTGGAGCAAACTCCCATTGAAAATTCGATCACTTAAACAACTCAAAGAATTTAAATCAGCCACCAAAGACTACCTAAAATGTTGCTGCTCATGTCACTGTACTCACCCTTCATAAACTGTCTTCCTCTCTGATGTAGCTTACTGTCTGCCCTCACTGGTTTTATTTCTGTTATGTGTTAGCTGTCTTAGTAATTTTATCTAGGAAATTACCCATCACTCAATCTTAAAAGTATTTTTGCTTATATACTACCTGTATGATCTTCACTAACTGTAACTACCATGGCTGTATTTACAAATTTTGCATACCGTTTCTGCACATATCTTAAGTTAAATGTCAACTTAAACTCTGTAAATAATTTTTATGCATTTACTGTTCCAACTTGAAAATGTTAATGTTTTGATTATAATACTATTTGTATTTAAAACTTCATTATAATTTGTGGAGTTTTCCTCCCCGGGCCTCCACTGAAAAAGAGCTGTCAGCTCAGCCGGACAAACCCAGTCAACAAATGTAAAATAAAATAAAAAGTGAAGTTTGTTCCTGCTTACTATTACAGTAGCGGAGTGTTGGTTCACTGTATGGTGTTCATGCATGGGCTGACTGGTTCCTACTGAGACCATTGGTGACCAGTGTCACTTTGTTTCCACCACATCCATAATTACTTCTATAGCTACATCAACCCCAACCATCCCTGTAGCTCTTTAAACCCTTACACCTCTATACCATTTATTGCCAAAGTTGCACTGTAAAAGTGACTTTAAAGATCAAATGCAAAACATTTTTTTACCATTTCTTTTTGTTATAATTATGCCCTCATCTTGTAAAGTGGGATTTCTTATTCCAAAACGTGTAGTTTTTACTTTAGTTACTTCAGAGGACCTATATTTATTGAATTTAATAAACTGTATGCAGAGCAGCTATCCAATTAATTCTGGATTCCATGTCATCCAGCCGAGCCTTCTGATGATGCATTAGGGAAAGAAACGGTTCTATAGTAGGTTGACTTGCTTTTGGCATTCTGCAGCAGATTTTATTACAAAGTAACCAGAGTCCAGCACAATCACTTTGTCAATCATTAAATCAGTAAGTTAGCATAGCTGTATTCAAGTGAAAGGTATCAAAAGTAAGATGTAACAGTAACATACCTGTCAACTTCTTTGATTAATATACTGGACAAATCCAATAGTAATGGGAAGGACAAAGGATCAAATCAGGGACACTTTATAAATATGGCTCTAATGCACTTAAAAGTTAGTAGAACAACAGGTTTTGAATCAACATGAATTTTCTGAACAGTAGAAGCATGAAAATCTGTTGGGTAGCACAGTGGTACAGCGGTTAGCATTGTTGCCTCACAGCAAGAGGTTTCTCTGGTTTGATTCTTGGCTGGGGTGCATTCTGTGTGTAGTCTGCATGTCCTCCCTGTGTTCGCATGGGTTTCCTTCCACATTCCAAATACATGCTGTATATGGAATGGACATTCTAAACTGGCCCTGGGTGTGTGTGTGCACTTTCTGAGGATGGTTGGGCACCTGGTTGGCAATTTGACATCGTAAAACTCTGCTGCCACACGTGCTGTAGCCCTATAATCCACTGTGGAGACTCCTAGTGGGAGCATCCGAAAGGAGAAGCATGAAAATCTGTTATTATTGACCGATAGTAATTCCCAAGGATTTACCAGAAATTCAGAATGTTTTCAAGTGACAAGGCAAATCTCTGAGGCACAGTCAGGTACAGCTAAGAGATATGTTTAGAAGACAAAATCAAGTGCTCCTCTGTGGAATTAAGAAATGTAAAATAAAAGCTGTTAGACACTTCAGTATAACACACACACTCTATCACACAGCAATAACCAGTTTTCTACTTTGGGGTGATCACTTTACTGGATCTTCATTACAAATATTTTCTTTTCAGCACTAATTCCTTGTGATATAACATGCAAATGCACTGTACTGTCTGTAATTGAGATGATTCACACAGCAGTAGTTTTTCTCCTCAAAATCCATGGTTAAACAATGATTTGTTAGTTCTGCATTTGCTTTATTACACTGTGTCAGGTGCTCTACACCTCACTAAGAATCTTATTGTTACCTTTCACTTAAGTATGAGATTGTGTTTGAATGTGCAACAGATTGTGCTGCATTCTGGTTACTTTGTAATAAAATTTGTTACAGACTGCAGAAAACTTGCCAACCCGCTATATAACCGTTTCTCCCCTCTAATGCATCATCAGAAGGCAGGGTTGGATGACACGGAATTGGGCAGTAATTGGATAGTTGCTCAGCAAATAGTAAATAAAAACACTAGTTTACTAGGTTCATAGGCAAGTATTAGGCAATTAGTCAGCAAACTATTACATGTCTAGCCAGTGACATGAATTCAGAATCAAACCTTACACCTTGCATTTGTGAGGTGAAGACCTTAACCATTTTGCCAACCCTGTCCCCGATAAACTTAATAAATGTAGGTCCACCGCAGTAACTAAAGCAACATTTTAGAATACGAAAGCGTACTTTACACGATGAGGGCATAATTATAACAAAAAGAAATGGTAAAAAAAAGAAAAGCAAACTTTTCACTTGATCTTTAGTGAATAGGTTTTTACTCTTGCCGTAACACCTTTTCATTCAGATAAATTTGCTCGCTGACACACAGTTATGGTTTCAAGTAAAATATCTGCCTTTTAAGTAATCTTCCAGTATCACATCTGTCTGTAGCATGTTGTTGTTAGCAATTCTATGCAATAATGACTAGTATGCACTCGTAATACAACTGCATTCAGCATTATTTTTGTTTTCTGTTGGTACATGTTTATGAACACTCTGCATACTTTCATACAATAGCTACTGTGCTCAGAGTAATCTAACTTTCCTAATGTATATCCCTACTCATTGGTGACAGCATAGAACAAACCATATTACTTTGTTTGACATCTCATATTTTATTGATCATAAAGCACTGTTGCAGCATCTACTCAAGAGCAAACCTTCAGATGAGACCTTAAACCGAAGTCCCATCTGCTTGAATTGGTGGCAGCTCGGGTGGATGTAAATGACCCCACAGTACCTATCGAAAAGAGCAGAGGTCTTTTATTTAACACAGCATAAAAATTTTACATTTACAAAATACACATATTTACAGGCACACATATACACATTTCTGTCATTTTTACCATTTTATCATTTTTCTTCCAATATCCTCATTGTTTTTCTTCGATAACTTACCCCCACTCCTACCACAATCATAATCTAATTTTTCGCAATATTTCTGCCAAAGTCCATTTCCCATTGAACAAAATTTCATTCAGTCCTTCATTCCAAATGTTACATAAAAATAAATTCTTATCTACCCTTCTTATATATTCTTTCTTCTTGTTCTTAAAATATCCATACACAGTCATATTTACATCTATGTTTTTATTATTAATATTCACAAAAAAATTCTTCACACAACTTTTTCCAAACTTTTATTACTTATATCTCGGAAAATATGTTGTGCTGTGTCTCTTCCTCGCCACAAAATAAACATACTCTTTCAACTTTCTTTTTATATGGCATATTCCCCTTTGCTGGTAACATACTTTATTACCACTCTCCACAGGAAATCCTGGTATTCTGCTATATTGATACACCACTTTTTTCATACTTTAATGGCTATAATTATTTCTTCTTATAAATTGTCTCAGATTTACATAATAATATTGTTTCATCACATTATTATACTACATCCTTTTTATCTTTCTCTGTATCATCAATTTTTTTTGACTGAGTTGAATATTGAGCCCCATATGAAAGAAAACACCAACTGCATAATTTTCTTTTCATATTTTTCTGAGATTATATAAACATTTTGCCATCAATACAGGACTGAACAGATGCTTCTTTTCCTGGATGCTAATCTATATGTCCTTCACAGAAAAATGCTTCTTTTATTTCTTTTATCAAACCCTCCCATTGCTTATAATTGCATCATTTTTTCAAATATTTTATCACAAGCAAAAACACTTCATTCATTGAAAAATGTCCCCCTCCCCATTTTCACCACATCACCCAAACCTTTATTTTTATCTTTACACTGGATTATTTCCATTTCCTTTAAACATCAATTCAGACAAACCCAACACTCCCCTCATCCATATTTTGTTCTTATCAGCTATGACTGTATCATCTGCATATGTCAAATCTACTGGAATCACCACTTCTTTTTCATCATATATCTAACATCTTTCATTTTATAAGCTACTTTAATAACTATTGCATTCATTACCAATGCAAACAATATTCCATTTGTAGGGCATCCTTGTATTGTACCCCAATTCATGCATATCTCTTTACTCAGACAACCATTCACTAATGTTCTCCCTATTATTTTGATGTGCTGACATATAACACACACTCCTAATTATATTACCTAAGCCATATTTCTCTGTAACATCCCACAGGCATTATTTCCTGCATTATCAAATGCCTTGCTAATATCACCTACCATAAGTTGCACATTCTCCATTTTACATATAATATCATCTACAGTTTCTCTCACAACCAATAACTATTCTTGACGCCCCTTCCCTTTTATGCCATATGTACTTATTTTTATAATATCCATCATCCTTCCTTCCATTCTCCTCTGTATTGTTCTTATAAAAATTTTATAATCTGTGTTAAGTGTGATGCATATGCAATTA
Organism: Protopterus annectens; assembly: GCF_019279795.1. Taxonomy (NCBI): domain Eukaryota; kingdom Metazoa; phylum Chordata; order Ceratodontiformes; family Protopteridae; genus Protopterus; species Protopterus annectens. The sequence goes on along the minus strand of NC_056733.1, from coordinate 581,164,161 downwards.
CTGTATTTCATTCTTCTCGTCTTTTTCCATATACATTTTAATATCCCACTACTTAACTTTTTATAAACAAAACCTTCATTCAACCATCCATTCAGGACATTTACAAACTACTGTTTCTGCCAATCCATTAATTTCTTATACTTTCTGTACACTTTACCAACTGGGCCTGATACTGAATCAACATTTACTTCCCTTAATACTTCATCCAATTTACTAATAGTAGTTTATTTTTCTACACTTGATCTTAGCCAAAAGGCCAAGAGGCAAACATAGTAATGTATTTTTTTTAATTCTTCCTTAACTCATTCTGGATGTTTTTTACTTCTTTCTGGTCTCTTATTTTTCTTCTTTTACTGTTATATGTATTTTCACATGCTGTAGTGCAATTTGCTCTTTTTACTCCTTTTAATTTTTTTTTAATTTCCTCAGTTATACTCATATCTTCCTTTACTATTTTACCCAGATATCCAAATACCTACTCCCTTCTTCCTTGTAAATAATCTCTGCCTAAAGCTTCCTTGTAAATAATATCTCTGCCTAAATAGTAATGCCTTCATAATACTCTCTTGTTTTATTCTCTGACTCCTCTAATACATTCTATATATTTTCTCTTTTTTATATATTTGTTTAACATTTGTTGACTGGGAAAGTCCAACTAGGGCAGAGCCTATTTTCAGTGGGGGCACGGGGAAAAATGCTCCAGATACATGTCTTTGGAATACTTCACTTTTAATATCCCACTACATAACTTTTCATACAAAACCTTAATTTAACCATCCATTCAGGACATTTACAAAATACTCTGTCTGACATACTTCACCTTCTCTTCATTTCTTACATCATCCTGCCATTGAAAAGATACTTTTATACTTTGTTTTTAAATTCTATCCACCATTCAAACCAGTTTTATGTAAGGCCTCATGGTTATATGATTCATCATGGCAATACTTCCTACTCTGTAATTTCATCCCATAAATTCTCATTTATTCTTTGTATTCCTTTTCCTATTTTAAATATACCCCGTTTCTTCAATCACCTCCATCCATATTGCTAAATGGTCTGAAAAAGCTGTCATAAATGCATCACCATCTGCTACCCCAAAAACATGTGATAATACAAAGTAATCAAGTTCATATCAAGTGCCCCCTTCTGTAAGTCCATTGACTTTTGTTCAGCACAATTAATTTACTACATTTTATGACTTCTGTATTTTTTTTTTTTTTTTTTTTTACATCTTTCCCGTTCTTTTTACATTTTCCCTTAAATCACAATTAAAGTTCTTGGAATTATATTTTTCATGTTAACTACCACATAGTCTAATATTTGGTGAAATAGATTTTCTATTTCCCTGCTAGTTATATATGCATATAATGCAATAATTCTATTAACATGTCCTCTCCACCTCACATCCACTAAATTTAACTTTTCCATACTTACCAAGGTTACATGTAGAATTTTCACTGTTTGTTTTTATACAACATAGCCAGTCCAGGTCATTCACTTCCTAAGTTCCTATTATATTTCCACCCCACAAATCCTCTGTTTGCATTCTTTCTTCATTTGTCAGGAATTATACATCTTCTAACAGAATAGCATCCACATCACATTTAGCACACCATTCCAGTATCCTTATCCTTCTGACAGTGTTAACACTGCAAGTATTCTAAAATTTTTGCTTCCCCTAAACTTAAAAAGAAGGAAATATTGTTAAATGTTTATTTTTTTATTTTACTCTTTCCCCAATTGAATGTTTTCCTGAGTTTGTGTACAAGTAATCTTTGATCCTCAAAATCAGATTTTCACTGGGTAGAACTTCAAAAAAATGGATTAGTATCAGTCCCTTCTCCTGACCCTTGTTCCTGTATGCACTTTCTCTCCTCATTTCCCCTCCTTATTTTTTTCTTATTTTATCGTTTCTTGTTCACCTAGTTCACCCTTTCCACCAGCCTCTTTTTGTCCTTCCTCTTATATGTTTTCTTCCTTTTCCCCTTATTTTTCATTTACTATTCACCTTTGACAATCCATTCAAAAGTGACTTTTTTTACACAACCTGCTTTCAGGCACACACCTTCTTGCTACATGTTCTTTCTCCCGACACTGTTTACATTGTACCTTGTCACAATCATTAATTAAATGAGAAAAATCCCCACAAAAGAAACATGATTTAGGCTGACCATCATATGTTAATATATCTGTATGACCAACCATACAAATAACACTTCACAAACGTTTTACCATGTTTTTTTTTACATTTCAAAAAAGCTTTCAACCTCGACTCTCCATGCCGTAAGTTTCTCTCATCTCTCACTTTCACAGTGTTATCAACAAAGGCTGCTTGCATTTTTTAACATCATAATGTTAAATTGTCTATCTCGCCTTCATTCTTGCTGGTTGGGTTCGGAGCCGATCCTCGGCTCCGACTCGTCTATCTTCAAAAGCTCGAGAGCTGCTTACTGGCTCGGGGCCCCCTCCTATATCCCATGATGCCTGGCACTAGATACCCAGATCTCGTTTGCCGCTTCTGCTACGAGGTTGCGTTTACTGGCTCAGGTCGTAATTTTCACTTTGTTCTTATATTTAGGACTTTTTTGTACTTGTTAGGTATACTTTTATTGTTATAGCTCAGAGTAGATTCTATAGCACTTTGCTAGTGTTTATCCCCCCTTCAAAACTTGTTTTCTCCTTAGAGAGTTTTTCCTTTCCCTCCCCCACCCCCGTTTACCTTTCAAAGTAAGCCATTTTAGTTAGAGGCTTATCATTGTTTTATTTTTAAGGTAGACAAAAGTTTTCTTTTTAGTAAATTGTGGTAGCTTGTAGGTCTTATATTATTATAGTGTGTGTGTGTGCTGTTAGGGTGTGGTAACTTGTGTGAATTGTGTGTATTTTTTTTCAGTTACCTACTCTTCACTCTACTTGTTATTTGTATTTGATTTTCCTTTACAGGAATGTCTAAAGACACAAAAGTGTCGGGATTCAAGAAGTGTGACTCATGCTGTCAGAAAATGTCTCTGACAGATGGTCACACTTCTTGTGTCTACTGCTTGGGCTCCCTACACCTGCAGGACTCTTGCTCGGTGTGTCACGCCTTTAGTCCAAGAATCCTGCAGGAGAGTAGGAATAAGCTTATCCTGTGGGGTTTGCTTAAACCTCAAGGATCACCAGCCAAGACTCAGTGAAACCTTCTAGGCCATCAAAGTCGTCGGCTCCCAGCTCGGAGCCGTCACCAGGTATGGCTTCTGCTTCAACTTCGGTTCCAGCTGGAACCAAAGTACCTATCTCTATGTCAGCTTCGGCTGCGACTGGAGCCGAAGTACCTATCTCTCAGTCGGCTCCGACTCTTCCGTTGGAACCGTCAGGGAGTCGGAAACGCTCCAGGTCACCATCATTGGAGTCGATATACTCGGCTCCAGGGTCACCCTTATTGCAGTCTGAGCGGAGTCATCGATCCCACTCTTCTCGGTCATCTAGACTATCTGACCATGATTTGGGGAGAGTGGTGAGCAGGCTTTTGAAGTCACAGGCCCTGGCAAAAATGCTATCCAGCCCCCCTCACCAGGGTTCGGCTCTACCTGTTTCTCCAATAGTTCCTCCTTCGACTCATCCCTTGAGTTCAGAGCCGGAGCATGCTGTGGCTGGAACCGTGGGTCCGTCAGCACCGATGCCTCCCCTTTCTGTGCCGTCAGCTCCAATCTCTTCCATGGTGCCGTCCTTGGAGGGATCTGGGCGCTGGGACTCCCTCGTCAGCTCCAAGGGGGTGAGTGGCATTGGACCCTTGTCTGACCCCCGTTCTCCCTCTCGGAGCTTCGGTGCAGGTGAGTTCGGCTCCTACATCGGCTTCAGAGCCATCCCTCTTGGTGCCGGGAAGGATTCCGGTCTCTTTGGAGCCGGAGCCTTCTACGGCATCGGGAAGGGGCACATTCAAGGTCATGAGGAGTGTGCTGACATCTGAGTCAGCCTCATGGTCAGCCTCACCGGCTCCTCCCCCCATGGTGCCTGCTCCTGCCTCTGCCCCTCCTCCAGACCCCAAGCGTGGGGAACAAGTGCTCCAGGGCACCCATTGGGTGTATCTTCCTCTTCCGAGGCCTCCCCTGTTCATTCAGAGGAGCCCCCTCGAAAGAGAAAATGCAAGAGGAAGCATGTTCACTCCCCTGAGTCTGTCACGTCAGATACCGATTTGGAGGAGTCGGAAGGGTCCCCGAGATCCCCCTCTGAGGACGTCTCCTTCTCAGACATCCTTGAAATCCTTAGGCAGAGGGGGAACTGGATTACCCTTAACCCTTCTGAGGAAGAGTCTGTATTCCTGGACGCATTTGGTTCCCGACCCTCCACCTCATGGGTGTCTCCGCCTTTCGATCCACTGATGTCGGTGGTGGCTTGAAAGGCGTGGTCAGCTCCAGACACAATGGAACCAGCTCCTCCGTAGGCCCACAAAATTCATCACCGCCCCTCAGGACAAGCAATTTCTGTCCAAGGGTGTTCCCGTTGATGCCATGGTGGTAGCAGCGGCCACTAAAAAGGAGTTGGCTGAAACTTCATCTGTCCATCCCCCTAATAAGGAATCTAGGAACATGGACAGATATGGGAAGCGGATGTTTTCCTCAGCGGCATTTTCCATGAGGTCTCTGAACTATTTGTGCCATTTTACCTGCCTTCAAAGGGATCTCCTTAAAGAGTTAGGAGATACCCTTCAAGATCCATCAGCTGCGGGGGCTCAGGCGAAGATTGCCTCCCAGCCGGCAACTCTAAATTCTGTAGTAAACTCCTCCATGGGGTTCATCTCTTATGCAGCCAATGGAGCGAGTAGGGCCGCATGCACAGGTGTGGCTTTGAGGAGACATGCTTGGATGCAGTTATGCAACTTTGCGGAACCCTGTAAGGCGTCTTTCACCAACACCCCCTTTGAGAGTTCTGCTCTGTTTGGACCACAGGTGAAGGATACCCTTACCAGGTGTGGGCAGGAAGGCAAGACTCTCTCTGCCATTGGAGTCCATTTTTCCACTCCTTCAAGACCGTATCCCAGGGGTCAGAAGAGTGAGAAGATGTGGTTCCGGAAATCCCAGGGAGCTGTGCTTGACACACGTGGAGAGTTCCCCTCCAGGGGCAGAGGAGGGAACAACAATAGACGCCGCCCTAGGGGCAGGGGGGGGGGGGGGCGCAAAATCAGGGCCAAAGAGAATCCTTCTCTGACAAGCCCTTCCAGCATCCCTGAAGTGCTGCCCGGCTGTCCACCTTCGGAGGCAGTTGGGGGAAGATTATCGCTGTACCCAGAAGCCTGGCAAAGTATAACAAAAGACAAATGGGTACTTTCTATCATATCCGAAGGCTACAAAATCCCTTTCTTTCGCACTCCCTACATTCCCAACAAATCCCTTCTAGATGTTCCACCCAGTCTAAGGGATCAAGCAGTTCAAGAAATTTCAAAACTGCTAAGAAAAAGAGCCGTCCAGTCAGTCCCAGCAGACCAACAAGGATCCGGAATTTACTCAAGGTTCTTTTTGGTACCGAAAAAGACAGGGGATTGGAGACCCATTCTGGATCTCAGCAGACTAAACAGGTCTGTTCAAAGAATGGTTCCGGATGGTCATGCTACAGTCCATTTTACCCTTTCTGGGTCAGGACAATTGGATGTGCTCCATAGATCTTCAGGATGCGTACTACCATATCAAAATGCGCAGATGCTCCAGAAGATTCCTCCGCTTCCGGCTGGGAGCCAGTCATTATCAGTTCAGAGCGCTGCCCTTTGGTCTCACCACAGCCCCCAGGGTGTTCACCAAATGTTTGGCAGTAGTTACTGCTCACTTGAGATGGCAAGGATTCCAGGTGTTTCCATATTTAGACGACTGGCTCCTTACTGCAACCACCAGGCATCACCTGCTGCTAGCCAGAGACTACACCATCCAAATGTGCTCCACTCGAGGCATCACAATAAATTTCGAAAAGTCTGCATCGTCGCCTTGTCAGTCTATCACCTTTATAGGTGCAAACTTAAACACAAAGGACATGTCAGCGACTCTAGCAGTAGACAAGTGTTAGCCATTCGATGACATGTGCAGGTCTTATTAAGATGGAAAAAGATTCAGGCCAGATTTGTCATAACAACATTGGGTTTCATGGCAGCGGCTATAATACTAGTTCCCCTTGCATGCTTTCATATGAAGATTCTTCAGTGGATGCTGTTCACACAATGGTCTTTCCAGCAACTCCCAATGTCTCACAGGATAATGATCACACAGTCATGCAAAAACCAACTTGTTTGGTGGATGGTTTCCCCATCATTACACCAGGGCAGACCATTTGTTCTTCCTCCCCCAGTAGCTACGGTGACCATGGATGCCTCCCTGATCGGGTGGGGGGGGGCATTATCAGGGCAGAACAGTCCAAGGCACCTGGCAGCCTCACGAGTACCATCTGCATATCAATGTCTTGGAGATGAGAGCCATGCTTTTAGCGTTGCAAACTCTTTAGAACTCTCTTCCCACCGGGACCATTGCAATTCAAACAGACAATATGTTAGTGGTATGGTATATCAACAAACAGGGCGGAACCAAGTCATACCCCTTATCTTGAGAAGCACTCAGACTTTGGCAGTAGGCGATCTCTTCCCAACGGATGACCTTCAAGGATGCATCTGCAGTCATCACATATGGGTTGTCCTGCCTCAGGCAGCCCTTCGGTCGGCCTGATTCCAAAGTCTGGGTCTGGCCTCGGCTGATGTCGCACTTTCCCGGCGCCAGAGCTGCCTGGGGTATAAAAGCATCAGCCGGCGCCTCAGTCTTTCTGCCTGAAGCAGAAGCAGTTTCCAGCTCCTGTGATTCAGCTACCGAAGACTTGAAAAGTCTTTCTGCCTCAACCGATGTCAGATAAAGTTAATAATTGTTTAACTTGGGAAACAAATACCTCATAAGGATTTCCACTCTTACTGCCTCTCCTGCCTAGGCCCAGACCCTCGGCCTGTTCAGCCTGTGCTTCCTTCAACCAACGAACTCTTAGATGTCGGTCGGAGTTTGCAGAGGAATTCTTTGGGGCTAGTTTTGCTAACAAGATGGAGACTCTGACTATTTAGTTAAAACGGAAGGACAAGGACCGACCGGTTTTGGCTGAAACCACGGTCAGGCTACCTGCAGTGTCTCCCCGGCCGAGTCAGTTATTGAATTACCTTCTGAAACTGGTGTCCAGGAATCTTCCGACACCATTCCTTTAGACAAGTCTACTCCTGCACGTGGTGCAGCCAGACCTCCTGCATCCATGTCCATTAAGGCCTTCTCTAGGGCTAAAGCTGCTAAACTTACTAAAGCTTTGCCTCCCAAGGTTACCTCTCAGAGACCTTCTACTGGCTCACAGATTCTTAGCTTAGCAGAGGATCTTATCTCCTTAATTAGAGGTTCTCAACCTCATCCGGACAGGGGCTCTCAACCACCTCCAGACAAAAGGCCCAGGGTTGAGCCCCTCAGATGAGTCCACTGATGGCTCTACTCTGTCAGACCACCAGGAGAAGGCTTCGGATTCTGATGCTGAAGAATCTATCTCGGCCTCCCTCCTGAAGAGTTTTCCTTTGGAGAGACATTACACTCTATGAGAGAACATTTTCAATGGCAGGGTCAGGAATTCTCTGATTCTAGGAAGAGATTAAGGACCTTTTTACATTTACCTCAGCATAGGCCTTTAGCTATACCTCCTGTTTTGAATGTCATTGATGATGTGTACTCGGATGCTAGTACAGCCCTGACTCTCTCCTCCGGCTCCTGCCAAACCTGATAGGTACTACAGGGTCCCGGACTCACATCTACACCTGTACAAGGCCCACTCTGCTGATCCAGAAACTATTTCCCTGGGTCCAAAAGGGGTTGCAGCTGCCACTGCTAGAAATCCTCTACCGTCTGAAAGGGAGTCCAGAGCTTTAGAGAGATGGGGTAAGAAAGTGTATACTTCTGCAACTCTTTCCATGAGGGCATTAAATTGTCAATTTCATATGATACAGTACCAAGAGTATTTGTTAGATGAATTGCATAAGAAACTGTCTTCTTCTGAACCCCTTGATCGCAAATCCCTTCAGGATCTGGTACATAACTCCCAGCAAGTTAGTAACCATTTCTTGCAGTGTGGTTATGATGCATTGGAAGCTTCATGTAGGTTAGCTATGACAGGTGCAGTCATACGTAGGCATGCCTGGCTGAAGGAACAATCTCTGCCAGACCATGTTAAAGCTAAGCTTTTGGATGCTCCTATGGAAAAGCAAAAATGATTTGGTTCCACGGCACAAGAGGTCTTAAAGAAATTTGAAGAAAAGGCAAAATCTGTGCAAACAGTCAAAGACTTTCTGCAAGTCCAACCACCGAGATTCAGCAGAAACTGGCCTACTAAGAATTGGTCCTTTCCGGACTCAGACAGATCTCAGAGAGGCAGGAATAGGCGTGCCAGAGGTAGTGGGCAAGCTAGAGGCCCCTACAGAGGCCGTCAATGGCAGCCTCCCAACCAGAGAGGTAGTGCAGGAACTACAACTGCTACACCAGGACAGACTCAATGACTTTGTTTTGAGACCAGGGCTCAATTAGAAGCACCTTTGCTTTTATTTTCAAAAAATTGGCACAGCATTACAAGGGACACATGGACACTGCAAATAATAGACAAAGGATACAGGTTCCATTTCCACACATTTCCAAAAAGAAAAGGCATGCCAGACCTGCCACCAAATCAGAGGGCAGAGGCTTTGAAACAAATTTCCAACTTAATACAAATGAAAGCTATAGAAAAGGTACCTCTTTCAGAACAAGGCCAAGGATTTTACTCCAGATTATTCCTTGTTCCAAGAAAAGAAAATCAATGGAGGCCTATTCTCGACTTGCCCGCACTGAATACTTACCTCATTGTGCCAAAATTCAAAATGCTGACTCTACAGCAACTCCTTCCCATGCTGGGCAAGGGGTCTTGGCTGGTGACTCTAGACCTCAAGGAGGCATACCTGCATGTCCCTATCAGACAAAGTTGCAGAAGACACCTCAGATTTCTTGCAGGGTCAGAGCATTATCAATTCTCAGCATTGCCCTTTGGCTTGTCTACAGAGTATTCACGAAAATGCCTGGCATCAGTAATTGCACACTGCAGACTTCAGGGATTCAAATTTACCCATATCTGGACGACTGCCTTATACAAGCGGACAGCAAGCAAACTTTGTTAAAGGACTTGGATTATGCCATCCACCTTCTGCAGGTCTTGGGGTATACAGTCAACATCCACAAATCAAGACTTGTTCCATCCCAAAGAATAACTTTTCTGGGTGCGGCTCTAGACACAACCACCCAAATGGCCTTTCTCACAGAAGAAAATACCAGATTACTTCAAGAATCTGACAGGACAAACTCAGCTGACTGCAAGGAAAATCCTGCAGGCCCTGGGTTACATGGCATCTTGCATTCTTCTGATTCCACAAGCAAGGCTGCATATGAGAAAATTACAATGGTACCTAAGGAGTTTAGGGACTCAGCACAGTCACAGCTTAGAAACTTTGATCCCTCTCATTCCATGCCTCCAAAAGGAATTCCTGTGGTGGGCTCAAGCCTGCCAGTCGAACAGCGGGTTGCTCTTCAGCAAGCCAAGAGCCAACCAAACCATCACTATGGACGCTTCAGACCAAGGTTGGGGAGCGTGGAGGGCAGATGTATCCAAGGGCTATGGTCACAAAGAGAGCTGCGCATGCACATAAACCAAAAGGAAATGCTGGCAGTGATACACGCAATCGAGGCCTTTAAACTTTTTCTTCATCAAGGCCACATACTCATAAGGACAGACAACACCACAGTTATGTGGTACATAAACAAGCAAGGAGGCACCCATTCTTACCCTCTTTGCAGACTGGCAATGAATCTATGGGAACTTTCCTTGAAACTCAATATACAGCTGCAGTCCCAGTTCATGCCAGGGAAAGACAACATACTGGCAGACAGCTTAAGCAGAAATATCATGGATGCACATGAATGGATGCTGCACCCAGACATCTTCTTACTCATAACACAATCATGGGGAAGGCCGGAAATAGATCTGTTCGCCTCCCCCCACAATCATCAACTGAAGAAGTTCTGCTCGAGGACATACCACCCACAAGCATGGAAAGTGACTTTCAGCTGGAAAGCTCTAACAGTGTATGCTTTTCCACCTCTCCCATTAATGACCAAGGTTTTACTGAAGATCAGGACAGAGCAGCCCAGAGTGATTCTGATAGCTCCAAACTGGCCAAGGCAGCACTGGTACCCACTGTTAAAGAGCATGTCACAGACTAAACCGCGGCCCTCCCCTATGGCCACTTCTACTGACGCAGCACAATTTCAAGACTCTGCATTCCAACCTGAAAACCTTGCAGCTAACTGCCTGAAAAATACCATGACTCCTCCTCAGGATAAGCTATCCCAGAGAGTGAAGGATATTATTATGGGCCTTCCACAAGGAAGGCATATTCAAAAATGGAAAAGTTACTTGGAACACAGCAAAGGGCCTAGTTGCGACAGTGATGAACATGGCACATCTACTGGAATATTTGGCAGAATTGTTCCACAACGGCCTGTCTTACTCTTCCATTAAGATACATGCCTCAGCAATTTCAGCAGAATACAATGTTAATCCACCTGTCTTCTCTCATCCTCTCCTGAGACAGTTTCTAAGAGGAATCAAAAACATCAATCCTCCAAGGAAACCACCTCTACCTACTTGGGACTGTTGGAAAACTAACACTTCCTCCTTTGAACCAGCAGCATCTGCAGATCTACAGTTTCTGTCTTGGAAAACTGCCTTCCTTCTAGCCATAACCTCAGCAAGAAGAGTATCTGAGTTACAAGCTCTAATGGCAGTACAGACATTTCTTATCTTTCATCAGGACAGAGTTTCATTGAGAACCAATCCTACATTTATGCCAAAGGTGGTATCCAGGGTATCTTTGAACCAAGCTAGTCACTTGCCTACATTCTTCCCACAACCACAAAATAAAGGGGAAAAACTTCTGCACACCCTGGACATACACAGACAGTTGCGCTACTACTTGGACAGAACTAAAAGTTACAGAAAGACTGACCAGCTGTTTGTAGCATATGCTGCTGGGGCACAAGGGAAAGCAATTTCCAAACAGACAATTTCAAAATGGATAGGAAATTGCATTCATTTTATTCGCCTTTCATGGAAAAACTGTGCCAGCTAACATTAGACCTCATTCCACGAGAGCCACAGCCACCACCACAGCCTTCCTAAGAGGGTGGCTACCAAGGACATTTTAGAAGCTGCTACATGGAGCTCCGTGCATACATTTGCCAAGCATTACAATTTACCTTTATACTCCAGATCCAGAGCAGGCTTTGCTACGCCAGTCCTGCAGGGTATCTTAGCTACACCATCCTTTACTTAGTACCTCCACGCCAGATTGACTATGGTATTCTACCCATATGTGATGACTGCAGATGCATCCTTGAAGGACATAGTACAGTTTTGTACCTACCATAAATGTAGATGTCCGATAGGTATGCATCTGCAGTCAGGTTTACCTCCCTCCTTCCCTCTGTGGTATACTTCTTGGGTACTTACCCTTATAGCTAGCTGGGGGATCTATTATGGTGTATTTGTTTTTTATAGTACTGTGCATGTTTGGATTTGTTTTTGCAATGCATATCTCCAAATTTTAGCCTTCCTTAGAGGGCACCTGGCATCTGGGGCAAGAAAAACTGAGGAAAATGGCGTCGGCTGATGCTTTTATACCCCAGACGCTCTGACATCGGGGAAAGTGCGACATCAGCCGAGGCCAGACCCAGACTTTGGAATCTGGCCGAAGGGCTGCCTGAGGCAGGACAACCCATATGTGATGACTGCAGATGCATACCTATCGGACATCTACATTTATGGTAGGTACAAAACTGTACTTTTCTGATAGCAGCGCACATCCGTGGGAAGTCCAACGTTATAGCAGACAGGCTGAGCAGAGCAATTCTCATGCCTCACAAGTGGTCTCTCAATCAGACTGTGGCGGACAGAATCTTCCGCAAATGGGGTCAGCCTTGCTGTGACCTTTTTGCCACCCCTTTCCACAGCAAGTGCGACAATTTTTTCTCTCTCCTACCTCTTCCCGGACACCTCCCCAGAGATGCTCTAGTTCACGATTGGCCCCAGGGACTTCTTTATGCATTCCCTCCATTCCCCCTGATTCCCAAACTAATTCAGAAAGCTACCACACTGGGATGCAAGATGATCCTCATTGCCCCTTACTGGCCTCGACAAATTTGGTTCTCCTTCCTGCATCATCACCTTCTGGAGAAGCCCTGGACCCAATTCCAGATCTCCTGATCCATCAATTGGGCGGGCTGCACCAATCTCTTCAATCTCTCCAGCTCACTGCTTGGTTTCTCCACTTCCGACTTTAGCCAGGTTTCCCAACATCTCCCATTCGGTGTGTGAAATCCTCTTATCCTCGCATAAGTCGACCTCTAGAAAGACTTATGCTAGTAAGCGGAAACGTTTTTTCTTATGGGCAGAGAACAGGAATATAGATCCCTTTTCAGCCCCTGTGCACCATATTTTAGATTTTCTAGCAGAACTTTTTCGAACTGGATCCTCTTCTGCCACGATTAGAGTTCAGCTAGCTGCAATTTCAAACTTTCATACGGGCCTATCTGATTCAAGCATCATGTCCCATAAGCTTTGTAAAGCCTTTCTGAAGGGGACCACTCTACTCAGGCCCCCAGTAAGAGATCCCCCGCCTCCGTGGGATCTGAATTTGATTTTAGCTTCCCTGATACTGCCCCCCTTTGAACTGGCAGCTTCTTGTTCCTTGAAGTTTCTTTCTTGGAAAACCCTTCTTTTGGTTGCAGTTATGTCGGGCAGAAGAGTTTCTGGACTTCAGGCTCTTTGTGTTCGTCCTCCTTACCTAGTTTTTCACAATGATATTGTTTATCTTCGGACTAATCCTTCCTTTCTCCCAAAGGTTACTTCTGATTGTAATTTGAATCAGTCCATTGACCTGCCCGTGTTCTTTCTGAATTATTCTAACAAGGCAGAATACAAATTACATCAGTTTGATGTCCATAGACAATTACGCTTTTACTTGCATAGAACCAAGCAATTCAGAAAATCAGACCAGTTGTTCCTGTCTTACGCTGAAGGAAAACAAGGCATACCAGTGTCAAAAGTCACCTTATCTAGGTGGTTGTCTTCTACTATTACCTTTATATATCATTTGAGAAATAAAGACCTTCCTGCTAAACCCAAAGGTCACTCCACCAGAGCTTTAGCTACTTCTGTGGCTTTTCAGGCTAGATTGCCATTGGAAACTATTTGTGCAGCAGCTACCTGGGCTAATCCACATACCTTCATTTCACATTATAAGCTGGATGTGGCTTCCAGAAGCAGAGCTGATTTTGGTTCCAATGTTCTGAAGAGTCTGTTCCGATGAGCCACCCAGGATTGAGGTGCTAGGGACGCTGTCCCAACCAGCAAGAATGAAGGCGAGATAGACAACTTAACATTAAGAAGTTATGTACCTACCATAACGTTCCATGTTAGTTGTCTTCTTCTTGCCTTCTTTCTTGTGTCCCACCCTACATCCCCCTATCTTAGTAGACCGAGAAGAGTTCCTTAGGCTTCTTTATCACTGGCTGAGTCTTCTCTGGCGGTTACTTCTGTCAGTCTCTCCAGTAGTTTCCTGTATCCTGCTACAGTTACTGTATTATCATGATTATTATTATGTCTGTAGTTAGGTTATCAAATGAGATCTGGGTATCTAGCACCAGCATCATGGGATATAGGAGGGGGCCTCGAGCCAGTAAGCAGCTCTCAAGCTTTTGAAGATGACCGAGCGGCTCCGAACCCAACCAGCAAGAAAGAAGGCAAGAAGAAGACAACAAACATGGAACGTTATGGTAGGTACATAACTTCTTATTTTTCCAGTTCATCAGTTCTAAACTGCAAAGTAATAGTTTTTGAACATTTCATTTGCTACCAAAAACAAATTATCCCGTGGATAAATTTCTGTCAATTACAGTGTTATTTTTTGTTGTTATTCTCACAGTTAGTCTTCACATCTTTTTTTAAAAACAGTTTGTTAGTTGCTGCTGTCCTTTTTTGCCTGCGGTCACTGCTCTGCATGTTTTAGTTATTGCATTTTCTGCTGCCACAAAACCAGACACCTTCTCAGTTTATTGCTGCTTTCCTCTTTTACTTAACTGCTGCATCCTGTGCTGCCACATCAGCTGGTTTCTTTTCCACGTAACGTTTTTGGAACTGCTGAGGATAGTAATCTGTCATCTCACCCAATGAAATAACAGAACTGTCACCTGGATAATCCTGCATGATTATTTTTAACAGAACATCATCTGGAAGCCCTCCTGATGCTGGTTCTATTGTCTGCACCACTTAAAAAGACTAATTTCTTTCCTTCCCAGTAGAGACAGTTAAATGTGCGTGTTTGTATCATTCACCATACAGGAATCTTTGCTTACATTATGAAGCTCCATATCAAATAATTTTTTTCTCCAAATTTTCACTTTCTACCTCCAAACTCTCAATAGCTTTTCTCTCCTCCTCCTCCATGGTGCTGCTTCCCTTCGGCTTCTTGCTTGCTACTCTAGGAACCCTCTGGCACCATTTAGCAGTGCCAAAGAGTTGGAGAATTTCCTAGATGTCCTAGCCAGATTTCCAGTAGTAGTATAAATACCCCCTCATGTGTCCCGTAAAAAGAGACTACCTTCCTAGGGGTGACCAACCTGGTCAACAAAGAGTAAATAAATATAAAATAAATAAATTCAGGCAGCCATCAAGGCTTGTTCATTTTGTGCTGTATGTGTTTTTAACCACACTGAGCATGCGCAGAAATGTGGCTAGAGTTTGTCATGCAATAGACATCAGCAAGAACATGCCACTCACTTCTTTGAGTTAAATATCACCTCAGGATAGCCCTCCCCTCCATTCAAGCCAATACTACCATAGGGTTCCTAGTGTTTGTCGCAGATTGAACCATGGCAAAGTGTGCCACAACCATGTACTCCCATGCCCTCCCTCACATAGACAAGCTGGGAGAGTTGTGTCATTCCTTGCTTCCTCCATTCCAGTTTTGTTAGGTACATGAGCCACTAACTGAACTTGGGTCGCCTGGGCTGTAGTAAAGGATTTAGTCCTCATTGCCAGTGGAGCAGGATTAAACCCCCTAATCTTAATGATAATTGCACCATCACTTTCTCCTAGTCATACAGAAAGCTAAAATGCTGCCTCCCATGTGGAGAAAACAAATCAGTTAACAGACTCTGTGCTCTTAATCATGACCACATAGCTAATAAAGATTGAACTGAAGTCTGCAACGCTAGAACACCATGTATTGACTGCTTTTATACTAACTTATTACTTAGACTGCATGCAAAACTTTTTCTACTTGTCCTTCAATTAGTTAAATGCTACAAAAAAGCCATGGATATTTAGGGAACTACTGAGCATACTTAAATGTAGAGATACCCTTGGTCATCTACAAAAACTGACTGCCTTTTCAGCCACCTGTAATATGTTCAACTGGGAAATAAAGCAGAAACAGGCAACCATAGAAATAAGTTGGCTTACTATACAGAAGACAATAAAAAGTCTGGTCAGCTTCAAAAATAATTTGTAAAGAACAAATCAGTGAAGCATACAAAAATGGCAGCAGTTTGCCGTAAATTGTTGCATATGTTGTACCTAACAAATTTGCTACCAAACCAACCATGCAAACAACAACACTTGACCATGCAAACCTTACTTACCTACCTTTAAATATATATCTATATATATATATATATATATATATATATATATATATATATATATATTTTTTTTTTTTTTTAAACTTTAGACAAACATACATTAATAGAAAAGAAAACAAACCATTTTAACATTTTCCATTTAAATATAATGTACTGTACATCACACACATTGTCTTTGCTACTATCATCAGTCCAACATTACAAATAATTGCTGAATTCCTGCCTTCTCTTAAACGTCACTCCTCCTCGTGAACATTAATTACTTGTATGTAATTTGCTGCATCCATTTTCTAGAGATTCCTTACCAGTTCTTTTACCTTTTTTAATATTCAGTACATCAAATACAGTTGGTGTAGACTTGATTTTTTGTCAGCCAACAGAATTAAACTTAATAAGGCTTTACTTATGTCTAGGTAATTCAGATTCTGTATCCCAGCTCAGAATAACCTTTTCCTTATTTACTGCCATTTGCTCGTACAATGTTTCTGATAAAGTACTCTGTAGGGAATTTTTAAAATCTGCCAACTCATTACATTCCCAAAACATATGTTCCCAGTTACCTTTCTTTTCCTTCACACCTCCAACATTTGCTATTTACCTGAGGGAAATTCTTTGATGGCTGCTTAGGGTATAAAAATACATGTACAAATCATATCAAGCAAAAATCTTAAACCTTTTGTACTTGGTTGCATACATAAGAGACTTACATATGTCTTTCCATTGTTTTCTTGTAAATTGCTTGTTAAGTATCTCTTCCCAATCTTTTCTACCCTCATCTGATTGATTCTTATAGTTATCATGCTATATTTATATGCCTTACTAATTATCCCTTTTTAACAACTGCTTTTTGTCAAGATTCAGCTGCTCATTCTGTCAGAGCAGACCTCTCACTTAAACCCCCCCATCCCTTTCTCTTTGCCTGTACTCTGAGATCAAGCCCTGGCAGGGAAGGCAGGAAGGCAGTCTATAGCCTGCAGTCCAAATCCAAAGGTCTTCTTGGCCTCATCCCGTTCTACTATCTTTCCTGCTTCAGTTATTTCCTCCCAATATCTTGATTCATTTGCCAGGTTTCTCCAGTAAATTCCAGCCTCTCTCTCCTATTTCTGTACCCCTACTTGGAGTCACCCCTATTTGCAAAATCTCCTTTCTACATTCACTTATTGGCTTAGTTCTTTGAATACTTTCTGCTACTTTATGAATATAATATTCTATATGGGTGTTATTCTCATAGGTTCATAGGTGTGTACTAGGCTGATGGCCTTGGAGCCTTTACAAGCCTAGCCCTAGAAGTGCCCTGGCATTGTGCAGCCCGATGTTAGTTCCCAGTGCCTCTGTCAAATAGAGCCACTGGAGTGATTTCGGGGTGAACTTTGTTTCCCATCCACTCATCAAGATTTCTCATGACCATTTCCTCAGGGTCAGTCAGATGCTCTGCTTGACATGTATGGGAAGACTATTCCAGAGCATGGGCAGTCTCTGGGTTATGAACCTGTCCCTCCAGCATGTTCTGTTGATTGTGGTAATGAGGTTGATGTCTCTGGAGCGTGTGGTGCAGAAGGATTGGGATTTCTTTAGATGTACCATTTCTAACAGAGCTGGGTCAGACATGGCTTTTTTAAGTCAAGCAGAGATTGCCTCTTAGTAGACGATATGAGACAGAGAATAGCTGGAGTTTTTTTAGTCTGGTTGTGTAGGACATGTGTTTAAGGCCTAGGATCCTCCTCATGAGGTACTTTTATGGCCTTTCCAGCTGTTGCACGTGTCTAGTGAGTTACGTGCCAAATGGGGCATTATACTCGATGATTGGCCTAGTGAGGAAAGAGTAGAGAGAGAGATGGTGACCTCTTTCTTCCTGGATGCAAAACCCTTGGTAAGGAGATGTGCCACATAGAAGGATTTTCTGACCACAGTGGCAATGTGGTGGTCGAAGGAGAGGTTGCTGTCAACCTGTGTACCCAGATCTCTTATAACACCTACAGTATTCACTGGTCTGCCATCGATGTGGTAATTAGGGATGACGACGCATTTTTGGCATTAAGCTTAAGGCGATGGTTTTGACACCAGTCACTAGTCTCAGTGAGGCCTTTTTTGCAGGATGTCTGCATCACTTGAGGAGTTAATAATGGCTCCCAACTTGCAGTCGTCTGTGAACTTGGTCAACCAGAGTCCCTCCCTGTTGGCCTGGACTTCTGAGAAGTCGATGCTAAACAGGAGAGGACCCAGGACCGATCCCTGTGGGACTCAACTTGTGACTGGTCGCCAGTCCGACTTGGAGTCTGCTACTTTCACACTGTGGGTTCTATTTGTGAGCCAGTTTGCAACCCACCTAGTGATATAGGGTTTGATGCCTAGTTTGGTGAATTTATCAGTAATTCCTGAGCGGGGAATGGCATCAAAGGCCTCTGCCAGGTCGAGGTAGGCTGTATGAACTGCCTTGCCCTCATCCACAGCTCTGGTGACTGGCTCAAAAAATTCAACCAAGTTGAGCAGGCATGATCTACCTTTCACAAAACCAAATTGCGTATGATCTAGAGTTTGGAGATTCCCTATATCCTTATTAATTAGGTCCATGATGATGTGCTCCATAGTCTTGCATATCAGACTCGTCAGGCTAAGGGGGCGATAATTCCCAGGGTCTGTAGTTGCTCCCCCTTTATGGAGAGATGACTGTAGCAGTGTGCCATTCAGTAGGGACAAAGCCTGAGGTGAGGCTGTGATTGAACAGGGCACACAGATGTGGTGCCAGTTCACTTTGTAGTTCATGTAGAACACATCCAGGGATATTGTTGGGTCTCATGGAAGCTGTATTCTTGGCCTTGGAGAATGCAGCTTTAACCTGTACCTGCATTCCTCCAGTATTGTGATTGGTCCTTTGGTGGCGGGGGTAAAGTTGGCACTGAATCTGTCTGCCTGCTTAAGGATCTGCATCTAGAATCCCACTCTTGCTCTATTTCTTGAACTCCCCTTTGTGTCATCATCATCATCCCATTCCACTTTGAAGTATAACCTTCTCCTTTTGTTATGTATATTAGCTTTAACTGTGTAGCTGTAAAATATCCCTCCAAGTCAGATTAATCGAAACCACTTTGTTTTATTGGAAGTATCAACTTATCCCACTTATCTCTTGCCCGGTTTCCCTCCCAGATAAATTCCTTCAGTTCATTATTGTCCACAACTTCTCCTCAGGTTGATAAAAGTATACCTGATCCATATGCAAAACTAAAGAGATTAAAAACATTTTCTCTGCTTGTATTCTACTATCCATATTAATAAATCCTACAATCCATGTCCATAAATAAGAGTTTCCAGTTTCTCAGGTTTGTATTATCTTCCGACAGATCCTTAGCTGCCATAACAGAAGCCTTTTAACCCATACCCCTAAATACTTTATCTTATCATGTCCCATAAGTTTGGGTATTGCAGAACCAGGTCATCTGTGGGTAAATAATTTATGGCTGTTGCCTTTTATCTTCATTAATTTTATATCTGGAAAAGACTTGACACTGTTTCAGAATGATCCACAGCACTGAGATGTCCTTTTCTGGAATTAGTTGGTACAAAATAATTTCATCTGCAAGTAAAGCCATATTTTCTTGATTACCATACCAATTATATCAGAGTGCTTTATTTTCTTTGCCAGTTGCTCTAAATATAAAATAACAAAGGGGAAAGGGAACACCCCTGCCTGGTTCCTATGTTCTTATCTGAGAGGAGCCCTCTCACTTTAATTCCTGCCTCTGGTCCTTCATATAGCCTTCTAAGTAACCTTATTTTTGTATCAGGGAATGCAAATGCTTTCAATGCCCTACTCATGAAATCCCAGTTTACTCTCTAAAATAATTTCTGTTCATCAAGACTCACCAACAATAGAGGTATTTTCTTACATTCTGTTTCCCTGTGGGTCATCATTGTTCTGTTAATGTTGTCAGATGTTTGCCTGTCCTCCACAAAAACACACTGATCCATATCTGTCAATTTTGGCAACACCTTTTCCATTATTTTAACTAGTATAAACTTAAGCACTTTAAAATTATCTCCATCTGCTCCTGGAGACTTTCCTGAAGATTGATTATAAGTCATTGTTCGTTTTTATAGCATCACCTCCTCTCTTAATTGTTAGTTGTTAAGCTTCGTCCTTCTAAACTTGGCATAATTAAGCCTTTCATGAACATTTCCATCTGTACTCTTTCTTGATTTCCACATGTTTCTGCTTTATACAAATCTTCATAAAATTTTCTGGAATATCTGTATAACCTGTACAGGCTCTCTGGTTATTTTTCTTCTTATAGATTCCCCAACTTTGGTGACGACCCTTTCAACGTTCTGTAGCCAAGATCATTGTGCTAAATGTTTTTGTGCTCTGGAGTTGTTATCAAGACCATTGTGCTAAAAGTTTTTGTGCTCTGGAGTTATCAAAAATAGTTGCTTAACTGCAGTCTTTCTAAACTCATACATATTATTCAAATACTTCCTTATTTTCTCTTTAGCACTATGGATTTAATTGTTGTCTTGTTCTGTGAGATTCGCCTTATTCTGCAATACTTTAACCTTTGTCAGCCCCTCTAAGTAATTTCTGTTACTTCTTAACCATATCTTTTTCACTTTTTCACTTTTATTTTGACCCTTTAACTCTATTTTTATTTTATCCCAGTCACTAGCTATAATTTCTGAAGATATTTCTATTTCCCCTAATAATTCTCAAATAATTTCTACTACCTATTCCTTAAATTCCTCTCTTTTTAAGATGTAGGCGGGAAAGCATCAGTGTCTTATTTTTACTTCATTGCCCTGCATTTTTATCTTAGTGTTTATTAGTGCATGATCAGAAATAGTTGCTGGATGTGTGTCATAGCTTTCAATTAAATGCACATGTTCCTGTAAAGTATATTTTTTCTCTAGTCTATCCCACTTATTGTATCTTGGGGAATAATATGCAAATGATGTCCAAGTTTAAACTGAATTCAGATCTTCCATACCAAATATTTTCATAAATTTCTTCAGAAATCTACCCTCTTTTGTCATAATGTTCCTTCTAGGTTCCCCTAATAAATCCTCACTATTGTAAATCAAATTCTATCCCAACTAAACCAACTAATAATATTCCCTGCTGAAAGCTGATTATTTCTCCCAAAATTTTCTTAAGCTCTATGGTAGCAGTTTTCAGTGGAGTATAAATACATGACATTGCAATCCTCCTCCCTTGCCATTAGCCCCTTATTACCACAAATCTACCATTTTGTCTTTTTTGCCCTCACCTGTCAATATTGGATCCCCTCTAGCAATTAATGTGTTATTACCCTTTTCTTCTGACCCTGATATTCTGCTGAATATCCATTCTGAAAGCTTCTCTTTGTCAAATTCACGCACTCATTTCTTTCCAATTGTGCCCTTGCATCATTGCTGTTTGCACCCTGTATTTCAAAGTATAACTCAATACTGTCCCTTTTTTCATCTGTACCTGTAAGGTCATTTACATTCTAGGATAATATGGACAGCACAGGCATCATGATAAAAAGCTATTGTTCCCACGTATTATACATGACAGTTTTTTTTTTTATTTCCAGCTTTTGTGTTGCATGCCTATACTTATTTTTAGCAGGCTGATGTTTTCTACGGCGGTTTGTTTTCATTTCTATTTGAACCTGTTTTCATTTCTGTTTGAACCTGTCACATCTCTCAAGACTTTTTGCTTTAATAAAAACTCTCAAACAAAAAAAAAAATACATTTTCAAAACAGCCCCACCCCTATTAACTTAGAACAAACTCAAAAAACTATGTACAGTTTAACAAATGAAATTTAACCCTTCACATAGGAACAATTTCCCAAATTGACAGTTGCACCAACAGGTATAACCTTATCTAAAATTGAGGTTACACATGCTAATGTGTTTGTTATGCCTGTGTTCTCACCTGTTGCTGTCTTTTTATCTCTATTCCCCTGCCAGAAAAACAGCATGAATGCTTTCAGAAAACATTATTTTTTTGCCCTAAGAAAAAGTACACTGGCTACCTTTAAATAAAGCTAAATTGTGTCCTAATGTAGGAAATGCATTAAAGTATTAAGGCTGCTGGGGAGGCTACTGTTTTTTTAATCACTTCTCATAATTTCAAACTGTATTTTTCACTGAACTGCTTAGCATTGTACCTTTAAATTGTTTTGCATTTCTTTCAGCAAAGAATGCTCAGAACTCACAAGATTAACTGTTTGGTCCTGCAAAACAGCTTGTCTCCATGTAAACTAGTCATCACTGAGAAAAACAAATTAGCTAACAACTTGCAGATGTATGAAAAAATCTTTGTAAATTTCATTCCGAACAGCTTATACATAATTCCCCTTGCGAATTGCCTTCAGCTGCAGACATCTTGACTTAAAATGAAAACATTTGCTAGTGGGAAAAATGAGTTAATATCTTTGCAAATGCAAGAAGCATAATATTTTCAGTTTTCTGTATTTTATCTTATTTTTCAAGTCTACTTGTTTATAAAAAAAACTAGTTTATACTTTAAGCCAAGGACAGCTTGTCTCCATGGAGAAGTAATAAGCAATGAGAAAAAAAATAACAGCTAACAACTTGCAGATGCATGAAGCAATCTTTGTAAATTTTACTCAAAACAGAATGTTCATAATTTCCCAAGCTAACTGCCTTCATCTGCAGACTTCTTGACTGAGAACATTTGCTAATGGAAAAAACAAGCTAATATTTTTACATATGCAAAAAGCTTAGCATTTGTAATGTATTTCATCATGTGTTATTTTTCAAGCCTGTTTGCTGACAAAAAATTCTTTGTAGCTTAAACCAAGTACATTAATCTGGACAGCTACCCTTGTAAAAACAAATGAAGTTATCATCTTAGTCCTACATATAATTAGTAAACTTTTACAGCCCACCCCACCTCAGTATCCCAGCTCAAACTTGTTTCTGTTTAGCCTTTCTTCTCATATCATAATGTAAAACTTACATCTTTTAGAACTAAAAAAGTACTTGTTTAATTTAGTATCTTTAACATTTAGAATAGCCACTGTCACAGCTATTTAAAATACCCTTGACTGTACACTATACAAAAACTGCTTTACAATGTCACATTCATTTTATTGAAATGTTTATACAAATACTAATAAGAACAAAAATTGTTGTACTTAGCAGTTACTTTTTTTGGTTGGTGTCCTTCTGCACATTACAGACATAATGTGGGGTATATTCTTTACAGTCCCACCCACAAGTTTAATAAAGTCAACAAAAGTCCTGTCTTTTTTCAGCTACTTGATGCTTTATTACCCCACATTTATTCACTAATTTTAACATTGCCGGTCTTTGTTCTGATCATCTCCATCTCCCAACACTAAACTGTGGTTCAAGTCCAAGGTACTACTCCTGATTCTTTTAGTCAGTTCCTGTGCTTTATTTCTGTCTCTTAAGCTCTTTCCTTTGGAACATTGGAAAAGGTTTCACTGGCAGTGTTTCTCTAGGAGCTTTATTATCAGAAGAATGATAAGCAGAGTGCCCTTCTGCTTTCTGGCACACCTTTTGTTGGAAAAACTTTATTTCCTCCTTAGCATGTTCTGCATCAAGAAATGTCTGATCAAGGAAAAAAGAAAGAAAAAATGTCTTTGATCTTCCAGGGGAAAAAATACACAGAAGACGGCTGGTACAACAGCTTGAATCTCACTCCTGCCTTTCGTCATTCCCTTAATTTTGGCATAAATTTGCTTCTCTTCTTCTTCCTGCTGTACAGTGAATAATCATTTTCCATAAACAGTCAATTGAATCCAATTTTTAATACTTTTTCCTTCTGCCACAGTGTTGTTTCTATAAACTTTTTCTGAGGTATGATAGTTCTTGGCTGCTTTCCCATAGCCAGGTTTAGAGCATGCACTTGATTTACTCCTTTAATTTTCAAGTCATGCTGTGGAATATCAGTCTAGTTACTTATTTGTGCTTTCATAAAATGAATAGTCTGTTCCTTCCAGTTTGTATGGTATAGCAGAAAATCTCAGGTTTTCTCTGTGAAAGAGCTGTTCTTGAGAAACCTCATACTCAGCCAGCCTTTTCATTTCACCCTCTGTTTTTTGCAATTTTATTAGTTCATCTGATTAGCTAGCTAAAGCTTTGTCTATTTCCCCAGCCTTTTATTATTTAATATATTCTTTCTGTGTTTCATCTGTTTTAATCACCTCTGAGTACTTTGAAATATTTTTCCTTTAAATTAATGGAAGCCATGTCTTGAATGAGAGATGAAGCTTGAACTGCTTTTTGTTGAACATATGCAGGATCCTTCCCAGCCAGTGTTTTCTCTGCACTTGTTCTGGTTGATTTTCTTTCAGGTTTTCCAAATTTCTTTTCTGCTAGCATCCAGGCAGTATGCTTACTAGTCATTAAATAACTTTTACCCAAATAACAGTTTCAGTGCCACTCCTTTTTCTCAGTTGCTATTTTTACACTAGGAGAGCTGAAGTCAAGCTGTTGATCAGTTGTGCAGCCACCTTGGAAGTGCCAACTTCACTCCTCCTCTTGAGCATTATTCTGCATGTATTGATCCCACATATTCCATTTATTTTTAGGAAATATGCTGTTTCTCTTCTAAAGATATCATCTCCTTTTCTTTTATCAGTTTTGCACTATCAAATATTTCCATTATTTTTTTTTTTTTGTAATTGCTTTTTTGTCGTTATCCTGTTGGTCAGAAGATGTTTTATACTGTTACTTATATATGCCATTAGATAAATACAAGTACTTCTGTACTTATGAAATCTAACCAAATAAACTGTCACAATAGGCGTGCAAACAACTAAGTAAGTCCAAACAAAAACATATAACACGCCCAAGCTGTAACGGATTCTTCTGAAAGAACGCACCCGTCAAAGCAAAAACTTTTACTGTAGAGTTTTTATTCACCAAACACAAGATTTAGCACTTTCATCCACATGAATATGGAATTAATCAGAATACCAATTAATATTTTATAAGCCATTTTGGCGCCAGAAATCTTCTACCAAGCATCTAATACTACCAATTACACTATTAAAATATTAAAAAATGAATGAAGGAAAGACAATTAATTCACACAATGCAAACATATTAAATGTCAAAACTTATTAACCATAAAAATCATGAAATTCATAACACACAATTAATATCAAAAATAATATAACAATATTTATATACAAATTGTTATAAATAAATTGATCTGATGAAAAACAATATCAGTGTAGTACTTAATCATTATGTACTTATCAATATACACACCATTGTAGTACACCAATAAAATAAAATATTATATTGCACACCATCCCTTCCTAAGACGATTATTACTCACTTCCCTATGTACACATCTGCAATATGGGCTTAATTGTGATATCATTAAGTCCAGGAAAGTTTAAAACGTCTGTGAACAACTGCCATCTAGTCTCCCTATACCCTAAAAGGGCTTTAATGTTACCCCCTCTGTCCTATTTTGATCTGTTCAAGAATGGCAAATTTAAATGCATGCTCGTGTCCTTTCATCTCTATATGCCTATAAAGGGCATTAGTTTTATCTCTGTTAGTGATGTTGTACAGGTGATCATAAATCCTATTCTTGAAACATCTCTCTGTTTTTCCAATATAATAACATGAACAGGCCATACGTTTGGCCATATACGCAACGCATTTAGAAATGCAATTCCCCTGTGCAAATATGACCCGAGTTTTGTTGACATTATCCAACACAACCCCTTCAGCTTCTAATATACTAGAACATTGTCTGCAACATCCACATTTCCTAGTATTTTTTTGTCTTGCAGTGTATTGACCCACCCATGTTCCAAACTTCTCTTTAAATTGTTACCCGTTTTGCAAACAAAGGATGGCGCTGGCCCCACTATATCCCTTATGTTGTTATCTGCTAAAAAATATTCCAGTTGTTAGCCATTATCTGTTTGACTTTATTTACGTACGGTGAGTACTCCAAGATATATGCCCTTTGATAATTTGTATTATCATCTACTTTGCCCACTGAAATAGTTTCTGATAAAGGCTTCCCTAAAATAGGGGGATATTTTCTACCCCATCATATTGTTTAAGGTGTAATTTGATTATAATAAATGGGCAAATTATACTTTAAACAATATGATATCACTGATAAAAAGGCACACACCATTTTTAGTAAGAAATGTAAGAAAATTAGGAGGGATAAGGAACATTTTAAGAATGACGATCTTTACCCCTGGAAAATGAATAAGGATAGTAAGAATCATACTAATGATAGGGATAAAGAAGGTGATCATGGCCAGAACACTAAGGAGTCTAATTATAATCAACGCAGATACAACACAAATTTTTGGAGGGGAGGGTGGAAGTAACATCATCACAAAAAATGGAGGAAAGATTGGAAATGGAAGCAGGACAAACCACATTGGGTGCAAGAGCAACAAACGTACCACAGACGGGGGATGGTCAATCAGTGGTAGGCACAGAAAATGTTCTTGAGAAGGAATTGGACACTATGGCAAACGATGGAATAGTCATTTGGTTAGATGATTTTAAAATTTACAACTGTACTTATTTGGTTTTGAAAAATGAGCATTTCAAACTTTTTTCCAGAGGGATGAAATATATTCCCAATCAGGCTTTCATATTATAGACTGGAAGAGATTAAATTATATTTGAGGAAGATTAATTTAGCTATTCAGTTTCAGAATAACATTACATATGTAGGAAAGGAAACATTTAAGAAGAAAAGTACATATATGCCTATAACACAAGCTAGTGTTGCAGTGTATGAAAGAATGGTTATAAAAGAAATATATAGTTTACATAATGATTTAAAACATAAAAAAATGAAATATAACCTTACCCACAGTGAGGCTGCTGTTCTGAGACAGCTTAAGGAAGACCAGAATATAAGGATTATGAAACCTGATAAGGGTGGGGGGTTAGTGATTTATGACACTTTGGAATATGTTGCCAAGATATTTGAGATTTTACAGACATCAGAAAATTAAGAAACTGTTTCTGTTAATGAAATACAGGTTGCATACAAATGTATTGACATGTATATAGAAGAATATTTGTTAGACAACCATATTACTAATGAGGTGTACAATTTTTTGAAGGTAGAACATCCAGTTACGGCTACCACAGTTGGCATACCTAAGATACATAAGAGTATCACCAACCCACCCTTTTGGCCAGTTATATCAGGTAGTCATTCTAAAACATTCCCATTGGGAGTGGCCATTGACAAATGGTTAAAACATATATACGGGACCATTCCACATATGGTGAAGGATTCTTGGGGTTTCCTAAGCAGCCTGACTCCTACAGTTTGGAAAGAAGGGTTATATTACATCACAATTGATGTTGTAGACCTATGTTCATGTATTTCTAAACAACCTGGTTTAGATGGGTTCTGCAACAGTATTAGACAAAACACCAACTTAGATTGGGACTTTGTATCCCTTATTTTGGAAATGATGTCGATAGTGCTTGACAGCAATTTTATTTACTTTGAAGGAGAGTATTACAGACTGACCAGGGGTGTGGCCATGGTGGCAGCTTGTGCCCCCATGTTTGCAAATCTGGTCATGTTGGATTGGGAAACAACTTACATTTTTCAAAGTAGATTTTACAAGCACATCAGACATTATTTGAGATTTTTGGATGATATATTTTTATTGTGGGAAGGGTCTTTGGAAATATTTGAGGAATTTATGGACTAGATCAGTAACTCTACTACATTTTTACAATTTACACATACATGCAACACCAATGGGACAGCGTATTCCAGTTTCAAGTCTAATATACATGGAAAAAGCACCTTCTCCAACAGTTACCTCGAATATACGAGTAATCACCCCAGAAAAACAATGAGGAACATTTTCAAAGGACAATATATACGTGCCGCCCGGATGATCTCTCAGTATGTAGATATGGTTAAAGAAGTGGAATTTATATGGAACTTATTTAAGCAGAGGGGTATCCCGTACATATCTTCTAACTCAGCACAGCTCCTCGTGGTGTCCTGCAGTGTGCTACAAGCAGCAGAGAGACAAAAGAGAGACTTTCAACAGATTAAGTATTTTTTCACTGCCTTTCTAGCTGCGACTGCATTTTCTCGCCGAAAAGCGAGTTTCTAGCTTATCTAAGATTTAAAAAGCATTGTTTTTGTATTTTTTACTGTTTTTGCACTTCAAAAGTCATTTAAAGTTGTTTTTGTGGTGTTTAACTGTTGTAGGCTACACACACAAGTGTGCTAGCCTGTTTAAAGCATTTACAGTGTTTTTGTGTAAGTCACTGTTGTTCTGCAAAAAAAAAAAAAAAAAATATCCTTGTTTTCCCGCCTTTTCTAAACTAGAGTAGTCCAGATTTCAGGTTTGGCTGAATTCTTCCTGTGTTGCCCATATCCTTACTTGGATAGGAGGAAGCTTCTCTGTTCACCAGTGAGAGTGGGGAGCTTTGAACAGCCTCTCTCTCCCTGGAGGAGTGGTCTCAGCCCAGCAACTAGTAGCTTATTGGCCGTTTTGGGCATTTGCGCAGTTTTGCGCTTGTATCTAACTCAGCACAGCTCCTCGTGGTGTCCTGCAGAGTGCTACAAGCAGCAGAGAGACAAAAGAGAGACTCTCCACATATTAAGTATTTTTTCTCTGCCTTTCTATCTGCGACTGCATTTTCTTGCCGAAAAGCGAGTTTCTAGCTCATCTAAGATTTAAAAAGCATTGTTTCTGTATTTTTTACTGTTTTTGCACTTCAAAAGTCATTTAAAGTCGTATTTGTGTTGTTTAACTGTTGTAGGCTACACACTCAAGTGTACTAGCGTGTTTAAAGCATTTACAGTGTTTCTTGTGTAAGTTACTGTTCTGCAAAATATATATATATATATATATATATATATATATATATATATATATATATATATATATATATATATATATATATATCCTTGTTTCCCACCTTTTCTAAACTAGAGGAGTCCAGATTTCAGGTTTTGCTGAATTCTGGGCTGTGGTATAAGTTCTTGTGTTGCCCATATCCTTACTTGGATAGGAGGAAGCTTCTCTGTTCATCAGTGAGAGCTTTGAGCAGCCTATCTGTCCCTGGAGGAGTGGTCTCAGCCCAGCAACTAGTAGCTTATTGGCCGTTTTGGGCTAATTCCTATCTGTTTCAACCTCCCTGCCTTAAAACCCGCATTTGTGCAGTTTTGCGC
The DNA here is from genome assembly GCF_019279795.1 of Protopterus annectens. Taxonomy (NCBI): domain Eukaryota; kingdom Metazoa; phylum Chordata; order Ceratodontiformes; family Protopteridae; genus Protopterus; species Protopterus annectens. Next base: position 581,135,227 of record NC_056733.1, on the reverse strand, counting down.
ATCAAGGTTTAAGCAGTTTTAAACTATTCCTGGCTCCACAAAGTCTGCTCTTCAATTTTTCCCTTAGAACTAGTCAGACTCTCAAAGCAAGCACTCAACCTTCCTTTTACAACCCAGCACTTGCTCAAACTTCTCCAGTAAGCACTAAAAAACTATAGCACTACACCGCCTTATACTGTTTAGAAGTGCAAGGCTCCCTATTCATCCCTTCTGGACAATCAATAAACCAGTTCTTTAAACTATTCAGGCATGTCCAAAGGGCAGTTTTGGGTATACTCTCCAGTCCAGCTGGTGAATCTGGGAATCTTGAGGCAATGTTACAATTGCCTTATGTACACAGACAACCCTCTCCTCCTTCCAACAAACTCAGATGTATGTGAGAGATGCAACTATACAGCCAAACTGGAGGCTGAGTTCTCTCAACCCAAGACTAGCACAGTCAGTCAGGAGGAGAAGGAAACCACTCGCACCACACAACCAGTCTCACATAGACCAATCGTATCAGCAAACAAGACACATAAACACACACAAACATACTCGGAGGCTCTAAATAAAAATTTGCCAAAGCAGCAGAGTCCTCCAAAGCAGACATCCAAGCAACCGCTACCCCACAACAATATTCACATATCACATACTTCACAAAGTCAGTGTACCACACAGTCGCATTCCTTAGGGCTAAATTACACACCAGTAATAGGAGACTCTATTGTCAGGCACACTGCCGTCCCGCTCACCAGACTGAACAAGGAGAAGGTCACTGTAAGCTGCCTGTCGGGTGCCAGGATCCGCCACATAACACAAGCACTCAGGTCACTCCAAAGCAAGTACAAATATGACTCTGCCATTGTCCATGTTGGTGTGAATGACCTGAGACGTACCTCCCTGGACTACATGAAGAGAGACAGAGGAGCTCTCTGATCATATAGCCCAGGCTGGTATGACCCTGAGTAGCATCTTGCCCTCACCAAGAATGATGCCACAGTATAAAGACAAAATGATCAATTTTTTCCAATTGACTAAGCTATTGGTGTCATTCAAAGGGGATCCAGTGTCTGTCAGCCTGGATGACATGCTCGACAAGCCACGTTGCTTCGCTAGGGACGGCTTGCACCTGTCACCCTTAGGCTTTCAAATACTGGCTAAGGCTCTTGCCACCCCCATAGTGCCTTTTTTAGGCAAGGCTCAAAAGACAAACCCATCTCCATAGACAACACAAGAAACAAAAAACTAAGAGTAATGCTACTCAACGCCAGAAGTCTAAACCTCATGATGCACACACTCAAGGCACTCCTCAGTATTGAGAAAATCGATATCTGTGCAATAACAGAAACCTGGTTCAAGGCTCCAGAGAGCACCCCAGCACTACCAGGATATAACTCATACCATGCTTTTTGGCCCGAGAACTCTGACCGAAATACAAAAGGCGGGGGAGTATCCATTTTCATCAAGGATACCCACATCTCCAGGTTAGTGGCACTGCACGAGGCATCAGAGACCATCCATGTGCAACTAACAGTGGGGCAAAACTGCTTTTCAGTTTGTAGCTTGCTACAGATCACCCACCTTGTCTCAGGACCCCCACTCGGCATTCCTGAGAACATTGGAGAATATGAAGGTCTGACCAAACACCATGATATTGGGTGATTTCAACTACCCAAACATTGACTGGGAAAACTTCTCAAGTCCCAACTCCTTTGCCCAATGGTTCCTGTAGTTTATAAACTTAAACGCCATGGAACAACTGGTCACCACTCCCACAAGAGGGGACAACATATTGGACCTGGCCATCACTAACATGGGGGCTCAATGTTCCATTCCAGAGGGTAAACCCCTCGTTGGTAAGATCAGACCATAAACTAATCAACCTGGACATCCACATCCTGAACCCACCCCCAGCCAAGGAAACCACTGTGAACAATTTCTCAAAACCAAACTTCACACTTCTCAAGACCGAGGTGGAAAGCTTCAAAGCCCCCCGGATAATGGAAAATGCTGCCCAAACCGCAGAATCCTTTACAAATGCATTCTATGAGCACCTACAGGAATGCATGGATCGAGATATCCCAAGTAAAACCAAGACTCACTCCACCAAAAACAGGAAACTAGTCTGGTGGACCCCAGCCATAAATAAGCTGTATAACAGAAGGAGGAAACTATTACATGATAGAGCAAAATCCCAAAAAGGGAAGGCATCCCTGATCAGTATTAGCAAGAAACTACGATCCCTCATAAAATCATCAAAGGCCAGCTTCGAAAGAAAAATCACCAAAGACTCTAAAGATAATCACAAGGCCTTCTTTAGCTACGTCAAGAATCTAGGTGGCAACTCTCAGATCTGCTCTGAGCTGGTGCAAAATGGCAAAAAATACACTGAACCCACTGACATTGCCAACATCCTGGCGGACAGGTTCAGTGCAAACTTTACCCCCCTTCCCCCCAAAAAAGGCCAGTGTCTATCCCAGAAGAATTTAGCCTCCCAGACATCACAGACACACAGGTGAAAGCAGCCCTCTCCAAAGCAAAAAACACAGCATCAGTGGGACCAGATGGTGTCCCGGGCTGCATCTTACACGAGCTCCAAAAAGAACTGAACCCTCACATAAAGTCACTGTTCAAACTCAGCCTTACTACAGGATATGTACCCAAAGAATGGAGTACAGCAACAGTTATCCCACTCCACAAAGGTGGCGCCACAATGGATCCCGGGAACTATCACCCTATAAGCCTGACTAGCCTGGTCTGCAAAGCTATGGAGCGCATCATCATGGATCTCATAAACAAAGACATTGGGAACCTCCAGACACTGGACTCTACCCAATTCGGCTTTGTTAAAGGCAGATCTTGCCTCTTAAACCTAGTTGACTTCTTTGAAACAGTTACTAAGGCCATAGATGAGGGAAAGGTAATCCACACAGCCTACCTGGACCTCGCAAAGGCCTTCGACACAATACCCCACTCTGGCATTATAAATAAGCTTACCAGCTTGAATATCAACCCCTATGTCACGAGATGGGTTGCAAACTGGCTCAGGGATAGAACCCACATGGTCAGAGTTGCAGTTACAGGTGGTGTCCCACTCTGAGGTACAGGCAAGCACAGGAGGACTATGGCTGACCAAGTTTGCAGATTATTGCAAACTGGGAGCCATAATCGACTCTCGGGCTGACCCAAGCATCCTCCAGAAGGGTCTTATGGAGACGGATACCTGGTGTCAGAGCCATGGCCTCAAGCTAAATGCCAAAAAGTGCATAGTCATCCCCTTTGGGAAAAACAGTGTGCCCACAAACTACCACATAGGTGGTAATCCACTAAGTACAGAAGATGTAATTTGGGATCTGGGGACCCAAGTAGATAGTAACCTCTCCTTTGATAATCACATTGCCAAAGTGGTTAGAAAAACCTTCTATATAGCCCACTTAATCATGAAAGGGTTCACATCTAGATCAAGAGAGGTCATTGTGCCCTTCTACTCATCGCTCATCAGGCCCATAATTGAGTACAATGCCCCATTTGGGATGTACCTTACCCGACACCTGCAACAGCTAGAGAGACCCCAAAAGTATGTCACCAAGAGGATCATGGGCCTCAAACAGATGCCCTATGCAGCTCGACTAAAGAAACTCCAGCTCTACTCAGTTGCTTACCGCCTACTCAGAGGCGATCTCTGCCTGACGTACAAGGCCATGTCTAACCTGGAATTAATGGACATGCTCCACCTCAAGAAATCCAAATCCCGTAGAGCTACACGCTTCAGGGATTTAAACCACAGCACAACAATAAATAGGACGTGCTGGAGGGATAGATTCATATCCCAGAGATTTCCCTCGCTCTGGAATAGAATCCCAATCCATGTTAGGCAGAACCCCTCACTGACCCTCTTCAAAAGAAATCTTGATGAGTGGATGGGAAATCATAAATTTACACCTGGGATAACTTCTGTGGCCCTGCTGGACAGTGGCTCAGGAATCTAACCTAAAAGGGAGGCGAAAGCCAGCACATTCTGGCTAGTCTTATAAATGCCCTAGGGCAGATAGGCCTAGTTCCTACCTATGAACCTATATGTTAAATGACGTTAGGAGTTATGTCATTAGTGAATGGGGTAGAAAATATCCCTCTATTTTAGTGAAGCCTTTATCAGAAACTATTTCAGTGGGCAAAATAGATGATACAAATTATCAAAGGGCATGTATCTTGGAGTACTCACCATACGTAAATAAAGTCAAACAGATAATGGCTAACAAATGGAACATTTTGTTAGCAGATAACGACATAAGTGATAAAGTGGGGCCAGCGCCATCCTTTGTTTACTAAATGGATTACAATTTAAAGAGAAGTTTGGAACATGGGTGGGTGAATACACTGCAAGACAAAAGACATACTAGGAAATGTGGATGTTGCAGACAATGTTCTAGTACATTAGAAGCTGAAGGGGTTGTGTTGGATAATGTCAACAAAACTCAGGTCATATTTGCACAGGGGAATTGCAGTTCCAAATGCGTTGTGTATATGACCAAATGTATGGCCTGTCCATGTTATTATATTGGAAAAACAGGGAGATGTTTCAAGAGTAGGATTTATGGTCATCTGTACAACATCACTAAAAGAGATAAAACTAATGCCCTTTATAGGCATATAGAGATGAAAGGACATGAGCATACATTTAATTTTGCCATTCTTGAACAGATCAAAATAGGACCGAGAGGGGGTAACATTAAAGCCCTTTTAGGGTATAGGGAGACTAGATGGCAGTTATTCCCAGACGCTGTAAACTTTCCTGGACTTAATGATTATATCATAATTAAGCCCATATTACAGATGCGTACATAGGGAAGTGAGTAAGACTCGGCTTAGGAAGGGATGGTGTGCAATATAATATTTTTATTTTATTGGTGTACTATAATGGTGTGTGTATTGATAATTACATAATGATTAAGTACTACACATAATCTAATGATATTGTTTGTCATCAGATAATTTATTTATAACAATTTGTATATAAATATTGTTATATTAATTATTTTTGATATTAATTAATAGTGTGTTATGAATTTCATGATTTTTATGGTTGCTAAGTTTTGACATTTAATATGTTTGCATTGTGTGAATTAATTTTCTTTCCTTCATTCATTTTTTAATATTTTAATAGTGTAATTGGTAGTATTAGATGCTTAGTAGAAGATTTTTGGCGCCAAAATGTCTTATAAAATGTGTAATCAACTGTTAATTGGTATTCTGATGTCCACATTCATGTGGATGAAAGTGCTAAATCTTGTGTTTGATGAATAAAAGAACTCTACAGTAAAAGTTTTTGCTTTGAATGGTGTGTTCTTTTAGAAGAATTCGTTACAGCTTGGGCGTGTTATACGTTTTTGTTTGGACTTATGAAATGTGTTCAAAAAACTTTCTTTACTTTTACTGTATTTATCAAAGCTAATGGTGAAAAACTGATTGTGTTTTTCAGTGTATGACAATGATAGAGTCCAACGAACTTCTCCGTAAATTCATTCTGTATCTTAGCCGGGAGGAACAGTGCAATGATATCTGTACATGCCTGGAAGGAAGCCACACTCTTTGTCTTCTCAGTATGTATACTTTTTATAACCATGCTGTCTGCTGCTTTAGAGTTGTGGGTCAATAATTAAGCTATTAAATTACTAGTTTATTTGCATTGCTTTATTATTTTTCAGCCTGATAAGTCGGCTGGTCTATGGACTGTCTTCAACCAAAACACGGGTCACGTGGAAAATGGTTAATACAATGTGTGTGTATGCATGTGTGCATAGATACAGCTGTGTGATATAGAATTATATATAAAAACAGCAATGCAGAAAATACTGATTAAAATGCCAACAGTAACTAATGCAGGCACATAAAAGTCACTGATACACAATACCAATTAAAAAAAAAACACTTTAAACTAATCTCAAAAAAGACAACATTCTCTTTTTGTGATGAATTTAAATTCAAAATAATATAAAACCAAAAAAACCCTAATATTACCATCAGACATAATTTATCTAAATAGTGGCAGAGTTGCAAGAAGCTTTTTTTTACGGGAATACTTAGGGTTGGGGATGGGGTTATGGCACATATTAGTAAGGTGGGGCATGGGAGAAAAGCTTTGCCTACCTCCTTTACCTTACTAATGTGTGTTAACTCTGACCCTGCACCTAACCTCAACCCTATGTATTACTTCAGAAAAACCCTTCTTATAACACTGACACTAGAATAACCTAGACAAACAGCGAAAAAACACCAATTAAAAAAAAACGCTGCTCCAAAGCCACAAACACTACTTTAATGAAAACAATGTAAGCACTTTCGTTCCCAACAATTACATAAACATCATCAGACAAAACAGAATGCACTACCCCACTTCCTTCATATAAAAAAGTTGTGCCAAAAAGGTTCAAGTAATTAAACAGCCACTTAACAAAACATTTCATAAATACATATTTTTTGATTGAATCCCTGCAACTTAACACACTGTAAACGTGTACATAAATACTTAGAAATTACTTTGAACCAAAAAAATATATATAATAAAAATGCAATCTGAAGTAGTTACTTCATTTGTTCTGCAACCTGTGGGTATCGGATCCGAGCCGGCAGCTTTACTAGCTAAAAGATCCGAGCTCCTAGCTCCTCCCCTTACCCATAATCCCCTGCTACATACTCCCTTTTCCCAGATCTCGTTTGCCGCGGCTGAGAGAAACTTCAAGTGAAGAGATCCTAGGCATGGGTGAGAACTTTCTGGTTTAAAAAAAAACGTAAAAAGTTAGATTTGAATACTTTTTGTTGTGTGTGTGTGTGTGTGTGTGTGTGTGTGTGTATTAGCACCCTAGTCGTCATGTAGTATTATTAGTTTAAAAATCTTATGGTAATTTTTTGTCTTAATTTTTATTTCCCTCCCCTTAGTGTGTGAGTGTGTTCTGTATTATGGCTGAAGGGCCCAAAGCCATATTCTTTAAGTGCACTGAGTGTGGCCATAAGCTTTCCCCAACGGATGGCCACACTCAGTGCGTTCTTTGTCTGGGGGTGGCCCATTTGTCCACCAGCTGCCAAATTTGTGTAGCTTTTAACCCCTGGGTCACCAGGGATAGGAGGAACAAGTTAATCCTGGCAGAATTATTACCGCAGGATTCTTCTTCCTCCTCTTACTCTAAGGCACAGGCCATGACTGCGGCCCCCGAGCCTTTGGAACCCCCTACCCTGTCTGGGACTCAACCTCCCTCAGATTCTCAGGGTCAGGGGGACTCTTCTTCCTCTAAAGAGAAGCATAAAGAGAAGCATAAGAGTCACAAGAGGCGGGCTGAGACTCATCCCTCGGCCCCGCCATCTAAAGTTACAAGTCCCTCCACGAGGGCCTCTAGAATCCTCTCCCTCCCGGCTCCGTTCTCCTTGTTTCTTGCTGGAGGAGTACCGGTCTCCCTCGAGGTCTTCGAGGTGGCCCTCCTGGCCCGCCTCGACAACCTCTTCTAGATCGACAGGGAGCCTGACCGACGCGGACATGGATCGGATGATGCGTGGATTTTTGCAGACTCAAATGCAGATGGGAGTGCTCCTGCCTCCTTCCCTTCCGGGGGGGAGAGCAGCCCCTTTCTTTACCCCGATAGCTCCTTCTCTGACCCGGTTTGGGGTCTTGAGAGTCGTTGGATCTGGGCCATTTCGGAACCAGGGAGTTGTCTGCGCCAACACTGGTTACTTCGACGCCAACGTTGCCCTCGAGCTTGTTGGATCCTAGCTCTCAGGGCCAAGAGCAGAGCGTCGGATCCATGGGGATAGGTGTGTTTTCGGCTCCGTTCAGGTCGGAGCACACTTCCCTCTCGGGTCCGACTGCTTCGGCTCCAATGCCGATCCCTACCTCGGAGCCAAGGGAGCTACTTTCAGAGCCTGGGGAAAGCGGTTCGCCATCGGCGTTCGAGGTAGTGGAAAGGGTTCTGTCGAGACCTTCCAGATCCCCCGTCCGGGTGTCAGATCCACCTGACCCCCCCTAACGCATTTGGGTCTATCCTCCATCATCCGGCCATTGGGACAGCCTGCACCAACACTCCAGTTAGTTCCCTTAGAGGAACTGGACCCCGTGGGCGAGCCCTCCTCAGATAGCCCCACTGAGGAGGTCCCTCGCAAACGGAAGTGCAAAAGGAGGCACCTGGACTCCCCTGAGTCCCTCACGGAAGACGCAGATTTGGATGAAGGGGAAGGTTCCCCAAGATCACCCCTGAGGATGTCTCCTTTGGAGACATCATGGAAATGTTGCGAATTAGAGGAGGGTGGTCTGCCCAAAAACCTTCCTCAGACAAGTCTGTGTTTCTGGAGGCATTTGATGCAGGCCCGTCTACCTCCTGGGTGTCCCCCCTGGCTGAACCCCTGGTAGACCTAATTACTACCAGGGCGTGGAAGGAACCGGACACCGTGGAGCCAGTTCCAAGAAGGCCAGATAAAATTCTTAGCTCTCCCTCAGATAGGCAGGCTAGGTCTAAGGGTTCACCAGTGGATGCCATGTTGGTGGCGGGCGCCACGAAGAAGGAACTCGCACAGGAGAGTTCCTCGGTCCATCCTCCGGATAAGGAATCTCGGATGTTGGACCGCATTGGAAAGCGGATGTTTGCTTCAGCCACCTTTTCTATAAGGGTGCTGAACTACATGGCGCACGTCATCAGACTCCAGCGAGACTTAATAAAGGAATACGCTGGAGCACCCCCAGAGTCCATGACGGCTGAGGATAAGAGGACTTCGACTCGCATGGCCACTCTGAAATCTATTTCTAACACTTCTATGCGGCTACTTTCCCATGCCACGGAGGGAGCCGCTAGAACTAGCAGAGCAGGGGTTGCCTTGCAGCGTCATGCTTGGCTCCGCCTTTGCGATTTTGCGGAACCCTTCAAGGCGTCCTTCGCGAATGCACCCTTTGACGGCTCTTCGCTCTTTGGCAAGACCGTCCACGAGACGCTGGTCCAAAGCGAAAAGGATGGGAAGACGCTGTCTGCCATCGGAGTCCGCTTCTCTAATCTCCAATGATCCTTCTCTAGGAATCAGAGAGGACAAAAGAAGATGTGGTTCCAGAAGTCTCAGCAGTCCCTTCCAGCTTTGGATCCCTCGTCCTTCAGAGGCAGAGGAGGACAAGGTGGACACCGGCCCAGAGGCAGAGGGGGGGAGCGTAATTTCGGGTCTAGAGAGCCGTTCTCGGACAGACCCGCACAACAGCCCTGAGGGCTTACCCGGCTGTCCCTCTCTGGAGGCAGTCTGGGGGCGTCTGTCGGAGCACCTCCAAAATAGGGAGTGCATTATGACAGATCGGTGGGTGCTCCGAATCATATCCAGAGGTTACACCATTCCCTTTCTAAGTCTTCCCCCTCTTAAGAAGCGCCTCCCCGATGTCCCACCCGATCAGAGGGAGGCGGCAGCTTCGGAGGTTTCGAAGCTGCTAGAAAAAAGAGCCATCCAGCACGTCCCCTCAGACCAGTTTGGATTGGGCAATTACTCCAGGTTCTTTTTGGTGCCAAAAAAGACTGGGGACTTAAGACCAATTCTAGACCTTTCTTCCCTGAACCTGTTCATTCCCAAAGAAAAGTTCCGGATGGTCACTCTGCAGTCAATTCTCCCCCTTCTTCGGGAGAACAACTGGATGTGCCCCATAGACCTCCAGGATGCGTACTACCATATTCTTATGGACAGACGATCCAGGAGGTTTCTCCGCTTTCCACTGGGAGCCAGTCATTATCAGTTCAGGGTTCTTCCGTTCGGCCTCACCACAGCCCCCAGGGTGTTCACCAAGGTCATGGCAGTTGTTGCAGCCCACCTGAGACCCCAGGGCATTCAGGTCTTTCCGTACCTGGACGACTGGCTCCTCACCGTCCCCAACAGGCATCAGCTTTGTTCTGCCAGAGACTATTCTCTCACTCTTGCCCAGTGTCTGGGCATTTCAATAAACCTCCAGAAATCCTTCCTTCGTCCTGTACAAGTTCTGGAATTCATAGGGGCCAAAATAGATACTCGCCTCTCTCAGGCCCTCTTAACATCAGTCAGATTGCGCAGTTTGTCATGTCATGTTATGGCACTTCTTCAGTCCCCAGCCTCATCGGCAGAATTAGTCCTGAGAGCGCTGGGCTCTATGGCGGCAGCAATCAGTTTTTCCCTGCACGCACGTCTGCGAATGAGAATTCTTCAATGGACCCTTCAAGTCCAATGGTTTCTGTTGCTACATCCCCTAGACACTCCTATTCCCCTGAGCAAAGTTTGCAGGGACTCCCTCCTTTGGTGGCTTCGCTCACTGGAGCTGCGGGAAGGGAGACCCTTCGTGATGCATCAGCCCCAAGCCACGTTGACCACGGACACTTCTCGCCTCGGATGGGGGGGCATGCTATGGGCAGAACCGTCCAAGGCACGTGGGCTCCCTTGGAGACCGCTCTGCATATCAATGGCCTAGAGATGAGGGTGGTGCTTCTAGCATTGCAAGCTCTTCACGACCTTCTTCCCTTGAGGACTATTGCAATACAGACAGACAACATGGCGGTAGTCTGGTACATAAACAAACAGGGAGGAACCATATCTTATCCCCTTTGTTGGGAGTCCATGAGAGTTTGGGAATGGGCGATATCCACTAACCATTTTCTGATAGCAACTCACATTCCGGGACAGTCCAATGTTCTTGCGGACAAGCTGAGTCGCTTGATCCTCACACCTTACGAGTGGTCTCTGAACCCGTCAGTAGCGAAACAGATGTTCCTCAATTGGGGTCTACCTTGCTGCGATCTTTTTGCTTCTCCGTCAAACACAAGGTGCAGTGAGTTTTTCGCTCTAATTCCCCTACCAGGGGAGAGCCCCAGAGACTCTCTGGTTCTTGCTTGGCCATCCGGTCTCCTCTATGCTTACTCCCCTCTTCCTCTCATGACGAAGTTCCTACAGAAAGCCCGAAGGTTGGGGAGCAAAGTTATCCTCATAGCCCCATTCTGGCCTCACCAGATCCGGTTTCCTTATCTGCGGTCTCACAGTGTAGTTCCTCCTTGGATCTTGGATCCCATCCCGGATCTGATTTTGCATCCTGTGGGATTGCAACCCCCAAACCTGGAAAACCTCAAGCTCGCAGCTTGGTTGATCCAGTTCCACTGATGGCAAGGACTCCCGGTATATCCTCACCAGTGAAAGACATTCTGGTAGCAGCGCACAAACCTACTACCAGAAAAATTTACAGTAGTAAGTGGAAGAGTTTTTCTATCTGGGCTACAGACAAGGGTTTGGATCCCTTTACCGTCCCTATCCCAACTGTTCTTGAATTCTTGTCACATATTTTTCATCAAGGAGCCAGTGCATCTGCAGTTAAAGGTACAGTTGGCAGCCATCTCTCATTTTCACATAGGAGATGGGCTGGGATCATTAGCTTCAGCTAAAATATGCAAAACGTTTTTGAAAGGAATTTTTCTGCTGAAGCCACCAGTTAAGACTGTGGTTCCACCATGAGACCTGACATTGGTTCTGCAGGTATTAACGAGTCCGCCCTTCGAACCGGCCGCCTCGGTTCAATTAAAATTTTTATCCTGGAAAACAGCCTTTCTGATCGCTATTACGTCAGCAAGGAGGGTCTTAGAACTTCAAGCGCTTTGCATGAGAGACCCCCTTATCTAATTTTTCATAAGGATAGAGTGTCTCTCAGGACTAACCCCTCCTTTCTGCCCAAAGCGGCCACTGAATCAAATATTAATCAGTTGATTAATTTACCAGTATTTTTTCCCAACTTCCAGAACAAAGGGGAATATAAATTACACAAATTGGACGTACATAGACAACTGCGCTTTTACTTGGACAGAACGAAGGCTACTCATAGGTCTGATCAATTGTTTGTGTCCTTTGCCAAACCTTCTTTAGGAAAGGCTATTACCAAAGTTACTGTAGCAAACTGGATTTCGCAATGCATCAGCCATGCTTACTTAGCCTCAGGGAAACCTGCTCCTTCTGGAGTCCATGCCCATTCAACTCGTTCCATAGCTACTTCCGCAGCGTTTTGGTCCAGAGTTCCTCTGGATGATATATGTTCAGCAGCTACTTGGTCCTCTTCTCATACATTCATTTCTCATTATAAGTTGGATATGATATCCAGGAGTAGGGCTTCCTTTGGCTCCGTGGTGCTCCGGAATATCCTTCCTTGAGGACCTCCCAGGGTTTTTATTAGGTAGCTGGGGACTCTGTCCCACAGGTTGCAGAACAAATGAAGTAACTACTTCAGATAAAGAAGTTATGTACTCACCATAACGTTCCATCTGAGTAGGTACTTCATTTGTCTGCAACCGACCCCCCCCTCCATGCCCCCTATCCAGTATCATGCTTCCTGACTATGAATGACATTGGTTCATGCAGTTAGGCAGTAGGTTATGGTACTTGGTCGAGAGTCTTGGTTGCTAGTTTAGGCAAACTCGATCTGGGAAAAGGGATTATGTAGCAGAGGATTATAGGTAAGGGGAGGAGCTAGGTGCTCGGATCTTTTAGCTAGTAAAGCTGCCAGCTCGGATCCGATACCCACAGGTTGCAGACAAATGAAGTACCTACTCAGATGGAACGTTATGGTGAGTACATAACTTCTTTATATGTTAAATCCTATGGATAAATCTATATATACCATTCAAGGTAATGAATGCATATAACACATATAAAAACACTTATATGAAAGTATGTATGTAAAAAAATGTGTGTGTACCCAAAAATATATATATAAAAAGCTAAGTGCTTAATCAAATAGTATCCGCTTTTAACTTTAAAATAGGTTTGATGGATGGACCTTTTTGGCGCCATTTTTTTTAATATAAACGAAGTGGGGTAGTGCATTCTGTTTTGTCTGATGATGTTTCTGTAATTGTTGGGAATGAAAGCGTTTACATTGGTTTCATTAAAGTACTGTTTGTGGCTTTGGAGCAACACTGACACTAGAAAAGACAGCTGTAAACACCCCCATACAAAAACACACATGCGTAGCATGAACTCTAACCTCTTAATTAGCCCTAACTCTAAACTAAACGTGCCAACACTTACACAAACACAAAATATCCCCTTTCCTAGCCTTTACTGTAACCCTAACACGCAAACACCCACTCAGATACTCCCATCCCTACCTTTATTAAGAAAAAAACTGTGGATAAAACAGTTGGCAAAAATGAACATTTACTGGTGAAAACTTCGAAAACCATGCAGAAACAAAGAACAGACCAGGTGGATTTAGCGTTTTCATTCTTTAATAGAAGAACTTAATCAGAAAAATGAGAAAATAATCAGGTAAAGCTAGTGCAGTAAATCGAATGTAGAGAACCATACTGGCAGCCAATAACAGAAGAAAGAAACTGTTGCAAAAAAGAGTAAAATCTCACGATTGGAGGAACTCCCTGGTCAGCCTCAGTAAGAAGCTGAGATCCCTCATAAAATCCTCCAAAGCTAGTTATGAAAACAAAATTCCCACTGATTCTAAAGACAACCACAAAGCATTCTATAGCTATGTCAAAAATCCTATTGGCAACACTCAGATCTGCTCTGAGTTACAGCACAATGACAGTAAATATACAGAGCCAACTGATATTGCCAACATCCTGGCAGATAGGTTCAGTGCTAACTTTACCCCCTCTCACCCCCTAAAGGGCCCATCTTTATACCGGAAAAATGCAAAGTTCCTGTAATCATGGCTGCACAGGTAAAAACCTCACTCTCCAATGCCAAGAACACAGCATCCATGGGACCTGACAACATCCCAGGCTGCCTTCTACATGAACTACAGAATGAACTGGCACCCCACCTAAGTACCATGTTCAATCATAGCCTCACCTCAGGCTTTGTGCCCATTGAATGGCGCACCGCGACAGTTATCCCACTCCACAAAGGGGGGGAGGGGCCACAACAGACCCTGGGAAATTATCCCCCCATTAGCCTGACGAGCCTCGTCTGCAAGGCCATGGAACATATCATAAAGGAACTCATAAACAAAGACATTGGAGATCTCCAAACTCTGGACCCCACACAGTTTGGGTTTGTAAAAGGCAGATCATGGCTCCTAAACCTGATAGACTTCTTTGAAGTATTCACCAAAGCCATAGATGAGGGTAAGGTGGTTCACACAGCCTATCTAGATCTCGCCAAGGCATTCAACACCATCCCCCACTCTGGAATTATAGATAAACTCACTAAACTAGTTATAAATCCCTATGTCACAAGATGGGTTGCCAACTGGCTTACTGACAGAACCCACACTGTGAAAGTAGCAGACTCCAAATCAGACTTCAGAACAGTGACAAGTGGAGTACCACAGGGTTCAGTCCTGCGTCCTCTCCTGTTTGGTATCTACTTCTCTGAAGTACAGGCTAACACAGAAGGTCTTTGGATAACTAAATTTGCAGATGACTGCAAACTAGGAGCCATAATCGAAACTCCTAACGATGTGGGTATTCTACAAAAGGGCCTCTCTGAGACAGATGCCTGGTGTCAAAGACATGGTCTCAAGCTCAATGCCAAAAAGTGCATTGTCATCCCCTTTGGTAAAAACTCTGTACCCATGAACTGCCACATAGGCTGTAGTCTACTTTACACCAAAAGTGTGATGAGACCTTGGGACACAGGTGGACAGTAGTCTCTCCTTTGATAATCACATCGCCACAGTGGTCAGGAAATCCTTCTGCGTGGCACACCTCATCACAAAAGGTTTCTCATTCAGAAAAAAAGAGGTCATTGTTCCCCTCTACTCATCACTCATTAGACCCATTACAGAGTACAGTGCCCCTTTTGGTATGTACCTCACAAGACATCTACAACAACTGGAAAGGCTGCAAAAATACCTCACAAAGAGGATTACGCAGACCGTCTCAAAAAACTCCAGCTTTACTCTGTTGCATATCGCCTACTCATAGGTGATCTCTGCCTAACATACAAAGCTATGTCAAACCCAGAGCTGTTGGACATGCTCCACCTAAAGAAATCCCAATCCTTCCGAGCAACACGCTCTAGGGACCTAAACATTGTCACCACAATAAACAGAACACGCTGGAGGGATAGATTCCTGTCCTAGCGACTTCCCATACTCTGGAACAGACTACCTATCTGTCAAACAGAGCTCCTCATTAGCACTCTTCAAGAAAAATCTTGATGATTGGATGGGTAGTAGGAAATTCACCCCGGGGATCACTTCTGTGGTTCTGCTTAACAGGGGCACAGGAAAATAATTTTCTTGGGTGGCGAAAGCCAGGGTACCTTTTTGGCTAGGCTTGTATAGGCCCTAGGGCCAATAGCCTAGTACCTACCTATGAACCTATGAATAAACAATCCTCTATTCTGAGAGTAGCCAGTCAACAGTAGGGTGCTATGAGGAGGACAAATCCTTAGCAGGTGTTGTCAGAACCAATTAAAGTGTCTGTGTGACATGGGGGCGAATAGCTGTGTGCTTGGGCGATGGTTATCTGTACCATCTTAATGCCCACTTAATGTTACGGTAAAATGATACTGCATTTCACATCGTCAGTTATGCATGCATGTGGGTGTGTGTGTGCACACACACACACACACACACACACACACACACACACACACACACACACAGATGTATATATATTTTCACACACACACTTACATATATATGAACAATTTAGTGTAGCCAGCAAGGAAACAAACAAACAAAGGAAGCCAAAGCAGATCTGGCAAAAATCCCACAGACTGAGTGCAGTTTAATGTTAAGGCTGAACCGCAGGCCATGGAGCTCAGAGACTGTGATCTTAGCACTGATCCCAAGTGCTGCCCCAGTTTTAGTACTTGTGGATGACTTTTTTTGTTAAAAATGTATTAGATGTTTTTATCAAGGTGTTTCTCTTCTGTCTGACTTGAGTGACTACACAGCTTTGTAATTGTATCCTTGCCAGCCAAGCTATGACTGTATCTCACCCTTCTCTGATGGTTATGGTACCACATTACAAAACACCTAATCACCATTTGAACAGTTATAAAATAAGTGGTTTTAACAGTGTAAAAAAAAAAGTTTTCAGCAGCTGTTTTCTGTGGGGTGCATTGCCTCGTGTTCCTCCTCCTTAATTATTCTTACCCCTGAGTTTCTGCATCTTTGGAAATGTGCTTAAAATGCCCATCCTTATCACACCGACAAGACTCAGAATTATGAAGTTCACAGTTCCAATTTCAGAGCTGTATATTTCATGTGTGCTGTTGGTGGCTTCCTTAGTTATGTTTTGCTTCTGCACTTGAGAAAGCAATCTGTCAGCAGTGCTATTATTTTTTAGCAACAGTGAGTTTTGTGCTTTCTCCTCTTCCTCTATTCTGCGGGAAGAGTCTAGTTCATTTTCATATCATGACTTGCTTAAACAGTGACAGTACTTCCAATTCAGTTTGCCTGTGCAATGACCTTACTGTCCTTTCAACCCCAGAGGAGGCCCACCCAGAAATAGTAACACAGATAATCTTCATTTTGCCACTCAATAGCTAAAGCTGTAAATTACTAACCCTAACTTTTAGCCATCCTGCTGTGCTAACATAGTTTTTGGAAGTTTAAACCTGGATGTTCAGCAGAACACACCACTGCTTGGCTGCATAGCTTTTGGAACTTTTAGTTCTCCTAAATGCCCTTGAGTCAGTATTTTCTTTTAGTAGACACCAGCTGTTGAAACAACTACAAGTAAATAAGTAAAGTGCACCATTTTCGTGAACTAATAACTAACTGAATACTTATGGCTGACTGCAGTCCTTGTTGACAGAGATCACAGCCCTGCTGTCTCTTGAGCAGAGTAAATATCTGACACATTAAAATGCGTGAACAGTTTAACATTGTTGGCATGCCTCTAATACATGCACTGGTTTGTGGCACGGATGAGGAGTGTGAACTAAACTTGAAGGTACACCTGGGTTTGGCAGTGTAGATTTGCCACACAGAGTGTGAACTGGACTTTACTTTGCAGTACATTAACACTGGCAGCCTGAACCTTTCACCCAGAAATTGTTTCTATAAACCATTGAAAAGATGTTGCTCTTGCATGAGCAGAATATGCATTACTCCAGTTTTGTTTTCTCATGCTAACCTGCTATGTTCTGTTTTCATTCACCCTCTCCTTTTTGCCATCATTTAACCTGGTTTGCTAAATCCTGGATGCAGCACTGGTATTGGTTCCACAAAAATCATTGAGTTGCGCTAGGATAAAGCTCCACTCAAACAAATTTAACCAGTTGAAGCTTGCTTTGGATGTAAAATGCAATAATTTTGTTATTGTTATAGGGGACAAGATACTCTGTACTCCTTAATATATGGGACTTTGCTGACTTACGTATATAAACTAATTTCATAGTTGCACAACCACAGGTTGCATCTACAAAAAACTGTGAATTGTTGCCAGAACTGTAGTAGAAAATAGTGCCAGCAGTCATTTTCTGTGATAAGCCATGACATATTAGGTACAGCTCATTTGTGATCAACATACTGCATCCATGCCCATTTTACACTCAGTGACTAGTAGGGAAGCCAGTTTTATACTTATCCCCGTTTTCATCCTCTTTACATACTGATTGATACTAAATTACATAATAAATGGCCTTCTTTTCATTCTGTTCCACTGGTACAAACATTAAAATGACTACTGAAGCTCTCTCTTCCATTTCCATGGGTATACCTGTCTTGTATTTTACAGGTGATTGTGTTGCCTTTCTCCCAACTGGATCCTTTCGTGTCTGTAGGATCCCTCATGGTTTCCTCACCAAAACCATTTGTCCGTTCTTTGTTTTTTTTTGTTTTTTTTTAACTGCATGACCTCTACTGTTATTTCTTAATTCAGAGTTAAATTAAGTTGTATCCTTAAAAGTGTTTGGAAAGCTTGACCTTATACTGTGCAGTATGTAACTTCTAATTCTTCTTTTCTGATATACGAATAATAACTTGTTGATGACTACACTTACCTGTATAGTTTCTTCCACCGTCTACTGTATTACATGGCACTGAAATGGGACATAGCTTATTTCTATAACTTTCTCCCAGTCCCTGTTCTTTTGAGTAGTACTAAAATGGACCTTATCTTAATATATGTTTTCTACTTACCAATTTAAATTAGTAAATTAATGAATTGCTCTTATGTTTGTGTTTTCATGTATTCCAATTTTAAACATTTGCAAAATTGTTGAATGTATTTTGGAAATCCATATAAGTGATATTGTGAATATAGGCTGACCATTATTACTATTTTGTAATTTATTTTTGTTTTGTATTAAAATAATACATTATATGGTAATAAATATAAAGTAGGCCACAGATAAATATAACATCTGATATTGTTAACCCTCATTCAGTCATTACGCCTGGGTTATCGGTTCCGACCTCAGAACCGAGCTGGCCATCTTCCAAGCTCGCGACATCCACAAACTCTCAAGCTAAACTCTTATCCACAATTCCCCTCTCCCTGTTCCCTCAGATTTTGTTTGCCGCGTCGCCATTCAGTCTTGTCAAGCCACTTCTGTTGAGCTAAGTAAACTTCTTTGATAATACTTTATCGTATTGCAGTTATTCTCTGTTCTAAATTTGTTGAATAGTTATCTCTTACCCTATCACATCTAGAAACTTTTTTTTCTAGCCCTTCTTTCTTTTTACCATGAGGTAACTCCTTTACCATCGTTGGTAAATTCTTTCCTGCTTTACCTTCGGGTATTTCTTGTACCATTGTTGGTACCTTCTTCCTTCCTTTTCTTTCTTCCTCCTATCATGGCAGAGAAAAAAGGTAGTCCAGGATTTAAAAGATGTGTGGATTCTGTGTATAAATTGCCTATTTCGGATGCACATGTATTATGTGTTTACTGTTTGGGTGTGCCTCACTTGACTGTTGACCCGCCATGTGGGATTTGTGCTAATTTCTCTAACAGGACTTTGGTGGAAAGGAAAAATAAGTTGATTTTAAAGGGACTACTTAAATCTTCCTTTTCAGAGGCTATTTCTGGGGTGGAGGCTTCAACCCCTCCTAGTTCCCATAAGAAAAGAGATGAACACAAGAAGGCCAAGTCTCTCCTGCTGGGGACAACCAGGAACCGAGACCTAAGAAGGCCACACTTTCTAGTTTGGATTTGACTTCTTCGGCCCCAAGGCTTTCCGGCACCTAGATCTTCGGCACCACCAGTTACTTCTACACCAAATTTTGTGCCCTATACCTCATCAGAACAGAGGGGGCCCTCGACTCAGCTTCCTTATTGGCACCAACTTTTTCCTCTATGCAGACCTTTCTGGTGTCGATGACTGTTCCGACACCAGCCTCTGCTTCGATTCTGACTATTTTCATGGCACCGACTATTCTCTCGGGACAGACTACCTGGTTTTCCGCACAGACTCTCTCGGCACCTACCATAGTGCCAACTACCACTTTGGCACCGACCTTATCAGTGCAGACCTTACCTTTGGCACAGATTGATCTCCTTGGTGCGGACACCAGTAGTACAAGCCTTTACGGCTCCATTGTTTTCGGTGCAGATGCCTATCTTAGCACCATCTAAAGACCCCTTTGTGGGCACCGAGTTTCCTGCATCCTTGAATAGACCTGACTCCCCTTCAGCTATGTCTGTGAGATCCACTAGAAGCCTCTCGGAGCATGATATGGTGCGACTTGTGGATCAATTGCTTTTGGCCAGAGGTATCCAACCCTCCAGGAAATGCTCTTCCTTTGAAGGTGATCACCCTTCTCCATATTCTCCTCCTTCATTGCCTTTGAAGCCCCCTGCTGTAGCACAGACTTCCCTCACTTTGACTCCTTTCTTGAACCTCACTAAGGAGTCGCAGTTGCCTTTCTGGCAGGAGAGACTTGTCACTCCAGTCACTGCTCTGGATGATAGCAGTGATGTACATACTCCTGTTTTTCACAGCCGTCCAGGGACTCTGAGTCGGTGGGTTGATTTGCTTGAGCGGAGTGTGACCTCCTCGGGTGGACCAGCCTTCCAACTCATGGAGAAGGCTCTCGCGTCTGTTGGCAATCCTGTGCTGTCAGTGCCCCCGTCCTCCTCTGGACCGCAGTTTACACAAGACACCTCTGGCGGACACCGAGTACAAGGGCCTCAGGACATGCTCCCACTGGCAGCTCCTCTTGCGCTGTCTTCTCCAGGTTCTCCCCCTGAGGAAGTTCATCGCAAGAGTTCATGTAAGAGAGCATGTGGACTCCCCAGAAGAGTCCCTCATGGAAGACACAGACTTTGATGATGGGGAAGGGTCCCCTCGGTCACCCTCTGAGGTATCCTTTGGAGATATCCTCGAAATACTTAAGCAGAGAGGTGATTGGTGGCCCTCTAACCTGACCTCTGAAGAGTCTGTGTTCCTGCAGGCCTTTCATGCCCAGCCCCCTACCTCTTGGGTTACTCCACCTGCCAATGACCTTGTCCGGCTCGTCGTGCAGCATGCTTGGAAGGCTCCTGACTCATGACTGGCTAGAGCAGCAGGTGCAGGCATAGTCATATGAGACAGCATGCCTGGATGCACTTATGTGATTTCGCGGAACCTTTCAAGGCTTCCTTTCTTAATGCTCCCAATGAAGCATCTTCGTTGTTTGGACCCAAGGTTAAAGACACACTGGCTAGGTGTGAACAGGACGGTAAGACCCTTTCTGCCGCGGGTGTCCACTATTCTTCCCCTCAACGGGCTTTCTCCAGAAACCAGAAGAGTGGGAAGATGTGGCACAAAAAGTCTAGGGGTTCTTTCCGTGACACACGAGCCAAGTTTTCCCCTAGAGGCAGAGGGGGAAACTCGTATGGAAGACGCCCCTTTTGGGGCAGAGGAGGTCCACGTAATCAGGGTTCCGGAGATTCTTTTTCTGGTCAGTCCTACCAGCGCTCCTGAAGAGCAGCCCAACTGCTTTCCTCTGGAAGCGGTTGGGGGTCGTTTCTCTTTGTACCCTTCTGCCTGGCTGACCATTACCACCGATTTTTGTGTAAGAGATAATAACCAGAGGTTATCATATTCCCTTCAAGCTTTGTCCCACCCCACTAAGGAGCTTACCCAACGTTCCACCCAGTCAAAGGGTAGAAGCAGCATTAGAGATTTCAAAGCTGCTAAGAAAAAGAGTCATCCAAATAGTCCCACCAGACCAAATAGGATCCGGATTCTACTCAAGATTATTTTTAGTGCCAAAAAAGACCGGGGACTGGAGACCAATTTTGGATATCAGTGTACTAAATAAATTTGTAGAAGTACAGAATTTCCGGATGGTCACAATAGTCTATCCTCCCACTCCTGGAGGCAGGTGATTGGAATTGCTCTATAGATCTTCAGGAAGCATACTACCACATAAAGGTGGACAGACCATCGAGAAGATTCCTTCGCTTCCATGTGGGAGCCAGTCATGACCAGTTCTGAGTACTGCACTTCGGACTCTCTACAGCCCCCAGAGTGTTAACCAAGTGCATTGCAGTCGTTGCAGCTCACCTGCGACTGCAAGAATTCCTGGTGTTTCCATACCTAGACGACTGGCTCATCACCGCCCCCACCAGACATCTATTGGAAAAAGCCTTGGCATACTCTCTTCACACTGCAGAAAGGTTAGGCATAACTATAAACTGGCAGAAATCCAACCTATTCCCATCCCAATCCATAGAATTCATTGGGGTCTTGTTGGATACAAAAAACTGCACGGCATCGATTCCAGAGTACAGAATTTTAAGGATAAAACAACAACTCATACCGATCCTCTCAAGGGAAAGATCGATAGCACATTCTGTACTCCAGCTGTTGGGCTCCATGGCAGCTTCCATCACCATTGTCCCCCTCGCGAGGTTTCACATGAAGCTTGTACAATGGTTACTACTCACCCAGTGGTACCCTTTTCAGTTTCCTCTCTCATCCCAGATTTGGGTGACTCAGAGATGGAAACAAGACTTGATTTGGTGGATGTCACAGAACTTATCACAATGGTCTTGCTCCTTCACAGCCCAAAGCCAGAGTGACCACGGACGCCTCCCTGAGGAGGGGTGGGGGGGCTTTTTCAGGGGAAGACTGTCCAAGGCACGTGGTCGGACCTAGAGGCTCATCTGCATATCAGTGTTCTAGAACTGAGGGTGGTGCTTCTAGCATTGCAAGCGTTTCATCCTCTCCTTCCGTCAGGGCCGATTGCAGTCCAATCAGACAACATGGCTGTAGTCTGGTACATCAACAAACAAGGCAGAACCAAATCCTACCCACTCTGTCTGGAGGCCATGAGGATATGGCACTGGGTGATGGCTACCAACAGCTTTCTTTTAGCAATGCACATTCCCAGGAGTTCCAGTGTGATAGCAGACAGATTGAGCAGGTGCATTCTGCAACCACACGAGTGTTCTCTGAGTCCTCGTATAGTGGCAGAGATTTTCAACCGCTGGAGCTTCCCTTGCTGCAACCTTTTTGCATCCCCAACCAACTACAAGTGCTGCAATTACTTCACCCTGGTTCCCCCTTGGGGACAGTCACCCAGGGATGCACTAGTCCACGATTGGCCCTCGGGTCTGCTTTATGCCTTTCCCCCTCTCCCTCTCATTCCCCAGTTCCTGAAGAAAGCCTGCCGGTTGAAGAGCAAGATAATCCTCATTGCGCCATATTGGCCTCGGCAAATTTGGTTCCCCTTCTTATGGCCTCACCTGCTAGATCAACCATGGATTCTCGATCCAACTCCTGATTTGATCTCCCATCTGCAGAACCTGATTCACCCCAACCTGAACAGCCTGAAGCTCACAGCTTGGTTCCTCCACTTCCAGTGATTGAGAGCCAGACTGATCTTTCTTCCCCGGTATGTGACATTCTTATTGCGTCTCATAAGTCTTCCACCAGAACTACTGATCTCAGCAAGTGGAAAAGGTTTACCATTTGGCTGAAGGAAAAAGAGATGGGCCCTTTTTCAGCACCAGTGGCGGTAGTACTGGAGTACCTGTCCAGTTTATTCCAATCTGGCCTATCTGCTTCTACCATTCGAGTTCATTTGGCCGCGATATCTAATTTTCACAATGGTGTCCATGACTCTTCTCTTATGTCACACAAATTATGCAAGACTTTTATAAAAGGCGTAAATCATTTGAAACCCCCTTTTAGAGAACCTAGCCAGCCATGGGATCTGTCTTTAGTCCTGCAAGCATTGACTGCGGCTCCTTTTGAACCAGCTTTTTCATGTGACCTCAAGTTTCTTTCTTGGAAAACTTTGTTCTTGGTTGCCATTACTTCGGCCAGACATATCTCTGAACTTCAAGCTCTATGCATCAAACAGCCTTACTTAATCTTTCATAAAGATAGAGTGTCATGGAAGTGCCAGAAGTGATCTCTGAAATGTCCATTAACCAGTCCATTGAATTGCCAGTTTTCTTTCCCAATCATTCTAACAGAAGAGAGTATTGTCTACATACCCTTGGCATTCACAGGCAAATTTGTTTCTATCTGGGCAGAACTAAGGCTTCTCGCAAATCAGATCAACTCTTCCTGGCCTATTATGGTCCTAGACTTGGATGTGCTGTTTCTAAGGTCACATTGGCTAAATGGTTAAAAGACTATGTAACATTTATTTACAAAACTCATGATATTCCTTTGACTACAACAGTTGGGGTTCATTCCACTAGGTCGGTCGCAGCTTCTGCTGCCTGTCATGCTAGAACTTCTTTACTTGACATTTGTGCAGCTGCAACTTGGGCTAGACCCCACATTTTCATCAGTCATTACAAACTGGATTTGGCCTCCAGAGGAAGAGTGTCCTTTGGTTCAGTGGTGCTCAGGAATGTCCTTCCATGAGAGCCTCCCAGGAATAATGGTAGCTGGGGACTCTGTCCCAGTCATAAGGAATGAACGAGGATTAACAATATCAGATAAAGAAGTTATGTCTTACCATAACGTTCCATCTGTATTGTTGATCCACATTCAGTCATTATGACCCTCCCTCCTTCCCCCCACTCAGGCTTATAGTGGATCTCATCATTCTGTTCGGTAGGTTCTTTGACCAGAGGTAGCCTCCACTTCCTTTTACTTTCAAACTCAATCTGAGGTAACAGGGAGAGGGGAATTGTGGGTAAGAGTTTAGCTCGAGAGTTTGTGGCTGTCGCGAGCTTGGAAGATGGCCGGCTCTGTTCCGAAGTCCGAACCAATAACCCAGGCGTAATGACCGCATGAGGATCAACAATACAGATGGAACGTTATGGTAAGACATAACTTCTTTTTTTCACTGGCTTACTTTCTCTGCACAAGGTTAACTACTTAACTGTACTTTGTTGTTCTGTTTTGTTTTAAGGCAACCTGATTTATTTAGGCTACCAGTATGTGAAGGTCGTAGAGGAAGATATGGGTCATTTTGTTAATGTTCTCACTCAGATGCTTTCTTACTGTCAGAAGTATGTTTCCCAGAAAAAGTCCAATCTCACGCACTGGCACCCTGTACTGGGTTGGTTCTCTCAAACTGTGGATTATGGGTAAGATGGACTTTTTATTTTTGCAATTAAATATTAGTAGTGCAGCAATATATGTAGCTGAAATGGTTGCTTTGCACCATCATGAACTAATAATGTATAGTCTTGAATTTCGAATGTGTTTGGTTGAAGTGTTCATCCTTTAAGAACGTGTACATGATGGTAGACTGAGTGCCTCCAGGTGTTTCTGTGTGCACCTGATAATAGCCTCTGACACAGAGGCATTGCACCAGATGTAACATTTGAATTTTTGGCTGGTTTCCAGCCCATTGTTTGTTCTTCACATTGAATTTTTTTTAATTTATTTTCAGGCTCAGTCAGAAGAGTAAAAAGGGGAAATATAATTCCATTGCATACATTTGTCCCAAAGATGGGGATAGGTACTGAAATAAAATAGTTTGTTTCTAGCTTGTTGGTTATATTGATAGATAATTTCTGGGAAATCTGTTTTTTTTGTTTTATCTGTTCTACAGTTTTCCCTAATGTTTTGTCCCTTTCTTCCACTGTTGTCAGGGATAATGCTTAATCCTGTGGTCCTAGTTGGTGGCAGTATTTTTATTTCATGAAGGCAAGTTCATCAACACTCTGTCATAGTGTTGACAGGGTCAAAAATGTTTTCCAGCTGTACATTTTAGCTCCTGCAGCATTGCATAAATTACTGTTATCAGATTATGCATGATTTTGTGCCTGTCAGGTTTACTGTATCCAACCTTATTCAGGCACTGGAAATAATGTTCCACATACAAATCTGTGTTGCAATCTTTGTAAGTTTTGTGTAAATATATTTGAACATGTTTGTATGTGTGTACCTTTTTAATGTATTTGTTTCTTAATGTGCTTATCTGGTTTATTACGCAATGCCATGCATCTTATGTATATATTTTCTATTTTTTGTCTATAAGGTTTCATAGGTTCTGTCTTTTTTTCCTGGAATTTTCATATGTAGAACTTTGGGGAGCCTACCTTCCCTTTCTGAAAGTGGACCTGTACTGGCAGGATTAACCCACTCAACAAAACCTGAAACAATCAATAAATCTGTCAGTCTCTCTCTCCTTCTTTTCAATTTTTTTCAGTTACTGGATAATAGTGGCCAACAATGTGCAATTTCAAGACATGCATATGCTCCCTTACTTACATGATTGATTCATGTAGTGTACATTGTTCATTTTGTAAAGGTAGCTGGCACCCCTTCAGCTTCTTTGTAGCTAATTCTAAAGGAGAGAGGATTAAGGAGACCGCAAATAGGATTAACAGAAAATGTGGTTTGCAGATATGGTTGAAGTGACGTGTAATGTTAGTTTAAGATGCACTAATGCAGATAAATCTAAAAGACAAACAGTGACTGGTCATTTCATTTGCATGCCGAGGAAGGTTAGGAAAAGATTTGGATAGCCAGGCTGGTGGAGCTCTGAAATATTAAATCTGATGTTGTCAATTTTCATTCTCTCCTCAACCTGTGGACTGGTCATTTAATTTGCATGCCGTGGAAGGTTAGGAAAAGATTTGGATAGCCAGGCTGGTGGAGCTCTGAAATATTAAATCTGATGTTGTCAATTTTCATTCTCTCCTCAACCTGTGGGTTGAGATCCGACTCGGCCATTTTAGTAGCTTGTGGCAACCAAAAAGCTGTTGAGCTCCTCCCTTTCCCATAATGCACAATTCTCAAGTTACCTCAGATCTTGTTTGCCGCTTTTGCAAAGACGTGGTTTACCAGTAGCACTTGGGAAGTTCTAAAGATTCTTTAAAACAGCTTCTCTTCTTGTTCATCTGTCTACCCTTATCTAGCGACTCATTCTTCCATTCTTTGAAAAAGATGACTGGATGTGCTGTATAGACTTTCAGGATGAGTACTACCACATAAAGATTGACAGGCAGTCCAGCAGGTACCTGTGCTTCCAGCTGGGAGCCAATCATCAGTTCAGAGCTCTGCCCTCACTACAGACCCCAGAATGTTCAAAGTGCATGGCAGTAGTTGTAGCTCACTTGAGACTGCAAGGATTCTGGGTGTTTCCATATTTGGACGACTGGTTGATATCTGGTCCAACCAGGTATCAACTACTACAAGCAAGAGACAATGTCCTTCAGATCTGTTCCAATCTGGGGATAACTATAAATTATGAGAAATCCCTTCTAGAATCCACACAGTCTTCAGAATTCATAGGTGCAATTCTCAACACAAGACAAACAATAGCGTCTCTCCCCCCTTTTAGAGTAGAAACTATCAGATCACAAGTCAGGAAAATAATCTGCAGTATGAAAGTTTCTGCACTACTGGTTCTTCAGGCTGGTAGGGTCCATGGTGGCAGCAATAACTCTAGTTCCTCAGGCCAGGTTTCACATGAGAATATTGCAGTGGCTACTTTCAACACAGTGGTCCATTCTCCACCAAACATTGTCAACCCAGGTAAGAATTACCAACCTATGCAAGAGAGACCTCTCATGGTGGATTCAATTCGAGCAGATTCAAGAAGGCCATCCATTTATTCCTTCTCAGCCCATGGCCACGGTGATCACGGACGCTTCCCAGTTAGTGTGTGTGTGTGGGGGGGCATTTTCTTTGGAATACAGTCCAAGGCTGTTGGTTGCAGGAAGAGGCCGACTTGCATATCAGTGTCCTAGAGGTGAGAGCAGTGCTTCTAGCATTGCAGGCTTTCCAGAATGCTCTCCCCTTGAGGATGATTGCAGTTCAAACAGCATGTCAGTAGTCTGGTACATCAGCAAACAAGGAGAAACCAGATCCTACCCCTTGTGTCAGGAAGCACTCAAGAGTGTAGGAATGGGTGATCTCATCCAACTGCTTTCTAATAGCAATATACATTCCGGGGAAGTCCAGTGTGATAGCAGACAAATTGAGCAGATGCATTATTGTGCCTCATGAGTGGTCCCTCAATCATATAGTGGTGTAAAGGATATTCCACAAATGGGGTCAGCTTTGCTGTAATCTTTTTGCCTGTCCCCTAAACAACAAATGCATAAACTATTTTACCCTGATCCCCCCACGAGAGGAATCACTGAGGGATGCTCTTCTTCACAGTTGGCCTCCCGGTCTCCTTTATGCCTTTCCTCCAACTCCCTTAATCCCGAAATTTCTGCAGAAAGAAAGCAGATTGAAGAGCAAAGTAATCCTTATTGCACCATATTGGCCTTAACAGATTTGTTTCATCTTCCTTTGACCTCATTTACTTCAACAACCATGGATTCTGGCTCCAACTCAAGACCTCCTGTCTCACCTGGCAGGTATGATTTATCCGTACATTCCAAACCTCAGGGTAAATGCTTGGCTTCAATGATTCTGTTGATAGCCAGATAGCCTAAACTCTCTTCTACAGTCTGTCACATACTTTTATCCTCTCATAAGCTGTCTACATGTAAACTGTACTCCAATAAATGGAGGAGATTTGTCTACTAGGCACAACAGAAACAATCTGGATCCCTTCTCAGCTCTGATCCATAATATTCTTGATTTTTTAGCCCAACTGTTTAATGAAAGAGCAGCTTCTTCAGCAATCAAGGGGCAGTTAGCTGCAATTTCCAATTTTCATATTAGATTTCAGGGTTCTTCACTTGCTTCGCACAAGCGCTGTAAAGGCTTTCTGAAAGGAACTTTCTTGCTAAAGCCCCCTTATAAAGACACTACTCCACCTTGGGACCTGCATTTGGTGCTGCAAGCAATCATATATCCTTCTTTTGAACCAGCAGCTAAATGTGATCTCAAGTTCCTTTCTTGGAAAACTATATTTTTAGTAGCCATAATCACTGCAAGAAGATTTTCAGAGATTCAAACCTTATCATCATAACCACCATATTTGATTTTTCATAAAGACAGGGTTACATTATGTACTAACCCATCCTTTCTACCTAAAATAGTATCGGACACAAATATCAACCAATCCATCAATTTACCAGTATTTTTTCCTAAATTCTCTAATAAAGGCGAATACTTGCTATATTTATTAGATGTTCACAGGCAATTGCATTTTTACCTTCATAGCACCAAAACTGCCAGGAAATCTGACCAAATGTTTATTTCCTTCTCAGAAGTAAGATTAGGAAAACCAGTGACCAAAGTAACATTGGCTAGATGGATCACAGATTGTATTTCATTCATTTGCAATAAACAGGGTGTTATTTTACGAAAACCATTGCGAGTCCATTCATATAGATCCTTGGAGACTTCATCAATATTTCAAGCTAGAACATCCATGAATAATATATGTGCAGCAGCAACTTCGGCTACCCCCATATCTTTATTACTCATTACAAATTGGACTTGGTCTCCAAGGGAAGAGCATCATTTGGTTCAATGGTGCTAAGGAACATCCTTCTTGAGTCCACCCAGGACCTAGGGTAGCTGGCGACTGTGTCCCACAGGTTGAGGAAGAATGAAACTAGACAATACAGATGGAACGTTATGGTGAGTACATAACTTCTTTTTTTTGTTACTGATGGCATTTTGCACAGCAGAAATCTTGCCATTTTGACTTGATCCAGTCTGTGATTGTGTCACAAGTGAGGTGGACAAAGGGATGCTGGTAAATTGCTGTATCTGGACTTCAGCAAGTTTGATTCTGTACCTCATACAAACTTGTTAGGAGTACAGAGACAGTGTTGATGTTTTGGGGTGTCCTTCAAGATTATTTTTAAGACCTCTATCGGAAGTTTTTATTGTCAAACCCTGTTGACACCTTTATTCCAACACCCGTTCCACCACATCTATCCCACATACTTCCACTCTGTTACACATCTGCCAGCATCATCCTTTCATGTCATATTGTCAGTGACCTCTTTCTTCCCTTTCTCCATTATAGACATGACTCCCTTTAACTGATCATTTAAAAAAGTCACATTCTGCAGCTAGTAGCATGTACAGACACTTGACATTAAGATGCACTGTTGGTATAAAATATTTTTACTTCAGTCACACAGAAGTCCATTTATTCTTACCCGTACTTGCTATTAATTAATTAATCTGGAGCATTTCTCCCCGGGCCTCTGCTGAAAACAGGCTCTGTGGAACCTAGTCGGACATTCCCGGTCAACAAATGTTAAATAAAAATAAATAAATTAATTAATCCTTTTAAGCAGTCCTGTGGTTTATTTTCCACATCAGTACATGTTACATACATTATCCTCCCAGCCCATCAGAGCCAAGAACTGCTCATGTAGTCATGCATGTACAAGGCAGTATGCAAATGATTAATAAACTAGCCCATAGCAGTATGCTCTATATTCATGTATACTGACTTTGAGTAACCAGGTTACCATTCTCATCATATTAACAATGTTCATAAACTGCAATGATATTACATAAAATGAAAAGCACCAGCAGTAGCCAAAAAGAAATCAGCAAACTAGAATACAGTTCATCAGCCCCTCAGCAAAACTTTCTTATGCGTCCTAGTAAATGTGTGGTAAAGAATGTGCATACAGGGTGTAAACATAAACAACAAAATATTAATGCTGTACAAAACAGAAAATGTGTAATGCTGTCTTATACGGAAAAAAATATTTTTCTCAAAATTAGCCAGCTTTCTGTTTCAGTGTGGTGTACTACTTCAGCAGTAGCTAATTTCTTTATCCATACAAAATAAAGACAGTATGTTCACTACATCAGGTAATAGGTGACATAAATGCTTTTGACTGAGGAAAGCATTCAAGCACTGTCTTGTACTATTAAATTCCGACATCGTATACATGAGGCTAGCTTTAGAGATTTCAATGATCCCGCAAGTTTGTAGTAAATTTCCAAATGAGGTATATAATTGGTTAACAAGGCTAGTTTTAGAGATTTGGGAGATCCCAGAAAGTTTAACAGAATCAAAGCAGTTAGCAGAGCTAGGGGGAGGACAGAGCGGAAGAGTCAGCGATCA
Source organism: Protopterus annectens (assembly GCF_019279795.1). Lineage (NCBI taxonomy): Eukaryota > Metazoa > Chordata > Ceratodontiformes > Protopteridae > Protopterus > Protopterus annectens. The sequence goes on along the minus strand of NC_056733.1, from coordinate 581,104,967 downwards.
CCACAGAATGTTTATTTTTTTACCATCGACTTACCATGTAAGCAATTCATATTCATTTAATTTGCAGATATTGAGGGGATCAAACAGAAGTCTATAGATTGAAGCAGATTAACAGCTCACAGCCATAACCAGTTGATGTATTCAGGGGCGTTGTCAGAATAAGAATATCAGCCTATCAACAGAATTAGAGTGTGAGAAGACTGATTGTAGGCTGATTAATTAGCTCTGTTGTCATCATTTGCCATTTTGATGTAGCTGATTAGTAAGAATGACAGTCAAAGAAATGGAGGTGTGTTTGATTTATTGTGGATAACGAAGATCAGTCAATACCATCATTCAGGCAACTACGTATTTATATTCTGACTTTGAATTGCCATCTTGAGGGAGGGGGAATTTCCACAATTCTTTGAAATGGTTTTATACTGCCGAGCTTCACATCTTGTGCTATTTTGAGCCTTGCTTTGCGAAATAAATGAGATGCTTAGCATTAAGACGGAAAGGTTTTGTGGATCTACAGGATAATTAATAAAGCAAGGCACTTAGAAGGAGTAATCAGAAGAAAGGCAAAACAGAACTGAGGTAGAGCGACCAGAGCAAAAAAGGCTGTCACTGGATTAACAGAATTAAGAAGACCCATCAAGGTAATAGAATCATGCAGCTGAGATGCCGGCTGAGTGCTTAAGGTTTTTACCCTTTTGTCTTATAACTTTAGGATATGGATTTCGTTTAGACCTTAATTTAGTGTCTCTGTGCCTTATTTCTGTCTGTGTAAAATTAGCATATATTCTTTATTTTTGGGGTTTCACTTGGTGCTTGATACATTGGGGTTTTCCTACATTCAAATACATGCTGGTTGAATTAACCATTTAAATGTGTGTCTGTCTGTCTGTCTGTGTGTGTGTGTGTGTGTGTGTGTGTGTGTGTGTGTGTGTGTGTGTCTGTCTGTGTGTGTTTAGCCTTGCCTTTTTGGCCCAGGGATCTGGTTGAAATTGGTCTGAGTGGACTGTTTTACTTTCCTTACTTGTTAACAAAAAAAATAAATAAATAATAACAGTGTTAAACCTCATCACGGTTACTAAATTTACAGATCCAGCAGAATGAAAAGAGTCAGGAAATGTATAGAAGGTGGAAAGGTATTGGTTATCTCATCATGATTAACATGTTCAGGCATATGCAGAAGTTTTTAATGGTGTAGTCTTCCATCACAATTAAATGAGTAAGAGGACACAGTAGATTCAGTGCTGCAGTACTTACATTTGGGATTCCTGCCTGCAGCTAGCCAACTGGCTGGTTTGACTTCCAGACGTTTACCTTTCCCAGGGCATCATTTGAGGCCCTCCCACCATGGCATTTTTGGTATAAGAGGTCCATTGGTGAGTATTATCCCTGGATCTTTCTTGCTGTATAGTATTGTGTAGCTGTATGTTTTGCAGCATTGTCAGTCTCTCAACCACTCTGCATGCAGGAGCTAGATAAGTATCCCACAGGCTTTTTTTTTCTTGTCTTCCTTTTTGCTGGGGTCTAAAATAGTTAATGGCTAATTCCCACAGTAGTTCTGATATAGAAGTTTTTGTTAAGGTATCCCACACAGATTTCCATAATCTGTGTCTATTCTCTTGACTTAGAGCATGATGTGGACTCCTGTCCACATTGTGCCTGTTTTTTTCCTGAGGACAGTCTGAAAAAACTCAGTATCTCCAGCAGTTTACAGGCAAAAGAGGGTGGTCATGCCTTGTTCCATGCCACCATTGTGTTGGACAAGGCCTTTGGGAACCATCCGCTGAAAGAGAAATAGTCAAATAAGAGACAAATGGAGAAGCACTGTGTGATGGAGGACATCCTGTTGGATGACTTTGATCTCCTTGGTTATTGTGATTATGGACATGTTGAGTCACTTTTGCAGCCCTGCCCCCAGAGTTGGTCTCAACAAAGGCCTCTGTAGCATGACCACTGTACAGGCTGCCACTCTGTCAGTGTTCAGTGTTCTGCATGTCCTCCCATACTACTGTCTCTGCTGCATCTCCTGAGACCAAAGAGCCTTCAGTTTTGGAGGCCCATATTCTGATTACAACAGGGGAAGGTGGCATCCCCACAACTGTAGTTCACAAAGAGGCACCTGAATGTCACATTGAGGTCTCTGTCCCTTGCCAGTGACCCAAGGTCTTTAAGACGGTTGTACCTGAAGCCAAGAGGCACAAGACACCAAAGACAAAAACAGTGCCCGACAGCTTGCCTTGGCCAAGATCTGGCAGTGCCTTAGCACCCTTCACTTCCCAGGCTTTAACTGATTCAGTGGTTCATTTGCCTGAATTTTTTGTTTCTTTCTTAAAATACAAAAGGCCAGACTTAGAGATACTAGAGGTGTCTGGGGCCCCTTCTAAAAAGAAATGAGTAGAACGTCTACCTGAGTGTTCTGACTTCCATGATTCAGAAACAGATGAACTGATTTACATGGACCATATGTCTTCTGCTGAAGCTTAGGAATCGGACACTGAGGACTCCCTTTCTTTTGCCTCCCCATCAGAGGATTTCTCCTTTGGGGACACCCTTCATAGAATGAGGGAAATTTTCCATTTGGATACTGAGGAATATTCAGACGGCCAGCTCAGGTGCAGAGCTTACGAGGGCCTGCCACAGCCTAGAGTATTAGCTGTTACTCCAGTGGTAGGTGTCTTGAAGAGTGTGTTTACAAATGCATCTGTGGTGCTGAACTCCCTCTGATCCACTCCTTGGAAACCTGACTGCTTCTATAAGGTTAAAGATTCCCATGAATTCCTTTATAGGAATGCATTTGTGGTTTCCCTGGATTCCAGCAAGGGTGGTGCCTTCTCTCCATCCAGGAACCCTTTTCCCAATGACAGGGAAAATAGAGTACTCTACAGATTTGAGAAGTGGTGTATATTTTCAGAACCTTGAACTGCTGATCTCGCATGCTTTCCTACTAACAATCTTTGCAGGTGAAAATGTTGGTTAATGCAGAGGGAGATATAGTATAAGGATCTGAAGCAAAAGATGCATAATCTTGTGACCTTTCATTTCAGGTTACCAAGCTCTCTAAGAAATACAGCTAAGATGTTGTGGCTCCATCATGCAGTGCAGCAGCAGCTACAGGTCTGTTATTCAGAGACATGCCTGGTTGAAGACTGTCTCTCTTCTAGACCATGTAAAAATGGAGTTTCTTAATGTACTTACGGACAAGGATCTCCTCTTTGGGAACCCCTGCTGAAGTAGTTTTCAAGAAACTGGAAGACAAGTGAAAAGACTAAACAGCCTGTAAAACAACTTTTTTAAGGCCAGACTCCTAAGTACAGCAGAAATTAAGCAGCCAAAACATGGCTCTTATCCTCTGTACAGGACAAGTACATGCCTGACAAAGGGCAAAAGGACATGTTCAAAAGAGAATAGCAAATAAGACCTAAAGAGAAGCCTGGGGGCCTTCAGAGCCAAGCCCCTTTGAGGGATCAGCTGTGACTCAGCTGTACCCAATATCATATATTTTTTTCATTACAGTCACAGAACAGAGGAGAATGGATTTTTAATTCCCTTGATGTGCACAGATGGCATGAGATTTTATTTACACAGAACCAAAGAAGTCAGAAAGTCTGATCAGCTGTTTGTATCTTATGATAAAAAACATGAATGTAGCTAATCCTGGATATTTTTCATTACTTTACAGCCAGTGCTACTCATCTGACTTAACTATACATGTTGTAGAATGAGCTTTTGCTGTCTTAGCAAGTGTGTAACAAAAGTATCAAAATAAGATAACTTGTTGTGGTTGAGCCCCATCTCTTCAGCTTGGGGCCTCTATTTACTTGCAGGATTCACCAATCTGGTAACTAAAACTGGATGTGTAAACCAATACAAGGGTGTGTTGCCTAAAATACTGAAGTAGATGGCTTGTAGTCCTGCATCCAGTTTCCAAAGGATGGTAATTAAAAAGGAACTGTAAGGAGAAAAGGCATTAGGTTGGGGATTACCACAGAATTTAATGGTGTGATCCATCCTGTTTTACAGCTTTATGCCAGATGGAAAGTGGATGTAAAAATCAGCTTGTATGTTGATTTTATTAAGGTTGGTGATGTGCTTGGTCCACAAAGCAATATTTGGAGGTCTGTTGTGGCTTGCCAAGAGGGAGGGCGGATGGACATGTTTCAGCTGATACTTAATGTAACGAAGAACAGGGTTATGAGTTATGTATACTGGTGATGGGCATCTCATAAAAAAGTACAGTGTTCAACAAACATACTGCTTTAGTGGCATATGGGTAGTAATGCCATTATAACCTCCCATTTGCAGTCTGTCAAAGCTCAGAATTCTTTTCACTGCCTGTCATGTGAACATGGAGGGCCACTCACCTGGCAGGAGCAGAACAGGCCATCACACTCACAGACATGATCCATTCAGTTTTCTTGTGCCACAGCCATAGAAAAATCACTTCAGCTGCTCCTCTTTTTGTGATTTAAGCTACAGATCTCGGATAAGAAACTCCTTTCGTTTTTTTCCAACTTCCTGCCTTTCTCTCTCAGAGGTTGACTGTATTTTTCCGATTATCTTTTTTCTCTTGTAAAAAAATGAATGAATTATGTTCAGTATTAGTCTTATACTGACTCATTTAAGCTATTTCTGACTTTTACTGTTGGTGTTAACTCTTTCATGGTAATCTATGGCTTTTTCTTAAATGTTGAAGAGAAAATGGAGACTTTAAGACCTTTTAGTACATTTGTTCTCATTGCTTCATGCTGTCAGTACCACCAGTAATTCAAGGGTGTTTTTTTTCCCCCATTGATTAGAAGCTTATTTTGAAAGTTTTAACAGGAAAGCTTGCTATTTTTCTGTTGAGTTTTAAATTCCTGGAACACATGTACAGCATTTTAAACATTATTTTGTTTAAATAGTGATTTAGATGCCATTTTGTTTGTAAAATATTTGACTGTTTTTTTCTTAAATGTATGTTTAATTCATTGTCTAATGTGTAGATTCATTAAAGTTTGATATGATTGTATAGATTTACAAAGCATGTTCTTGTTTAAATTGCAGTTTTGTGAGATTTTATGTGGCATTTCTGATGGGAATTTTATTTAGTATTACACTTAATTCTTGGTCTGAGGCTGTTTTGGGATGTTTCTATTTATGTTAGGCTGAATATAGCCTTTATGTATTTTTATTAGGGATCTAGGTAATGTGTTGATTGAGCTTGGTGCTGTCTTTTTCTTTATACAGTATTCAGTAGATTTTTCCTATAGAAATAGAATTCAGTTTTGCTAATTAGGGAAACTTTGTGGAATTTGTCCATTTGGTAATGGACTGGCAGTGCATCCTGTACTTGGCATTGATCTTGCAGATTTTTGCCCCCTTTCTTGATGGATTCAAATCTAGTCCCCCACCACCATCATCTTCCCATCTGCATCTAAACTAAAAAACATAAAAATAAATAAAAGCATATACCTCAGCCTATGGCTTGTTACTCCACAGTAGCCTTAGCTTTGGACTGGCTTTTGGACCACTTGCTTTTGTTACCTCCATGTCCCCTGATGTGGGAGTAGTTCCACAACTGTGCATGACACAAGAGAAGAGTCAGACACATTTTCTGAGGCTGTACTATTGCCTGCTGCAGGTATGTGAGAATCTAACACTTTAGGTGCAGGGGAAGTCAGAGGTGCAGAATTTTTGGCTATTATTGATATACCCCTGAGGATTTTTCCCCTAGTATAGTGCTTGCCAAGAAGAGACAGAAATTCCACCAGGTGGAGAGACAGCAGTCTTTGACTGGCATTTTAACAGAAGTGGTGGCTATGGATAGATCCATTGTACACGTAATTGATTATGGGGTACATACCCATGTTACCATTAATGCCAGCACTTCCATCACTGATCAACTAGCTAAGGATCCTCTTTTTTAAGATGATTCTGGGTGTAAGGACTTGTTTTCATATGAGACAGATCAGTCAATTTCCTCTAACAATGAACAGCTTCAGGTACCTAAATAGATGTTTTCCATTTTTCAAATGTTGACTAGATGTAGAAATGTTAATCATAGGCACTAAGCAGCCTATAATTGCAAAGTACCTTGCTAAGGTAAGGGAAAACGGCTCCTGTACTTCAAAAACAAAAGCACCAAACCAGGCATGTCCAAGGGTCAGCTTCCGTTGATTTCTCCTGTCCACCTGGTGAATCCGGGCATACTGGGGCAATGCAGCAATTGCCTCATGTACACAGACAACCCTCTACTCTTACCACCCAACACTACAACCTGTGAGAGATGCACTTACATAGCCAAACTGGAAGCAATGCTCTCTCCACCCAAGATTGTGCTAGACAGTCAAGAGGAGAAAATTAACACCCGCACTACACCTCAGGCAACACACAGCCCTTCTAAACTCACACCACCAACACCCACACATAGCAACACTAAATCCACATATGCAGAGGCCCTTAACTGTAACCTGCCCAAGCAACAAGGACCTCCGAAGCTGAAACGCAAACAACACCAATCACAACCAAAGTGTCACATAGCTAACAACACTAGTGTGCCACCCAGCAACAGCCCCTAAGGCAAGACAACACAACTAACATTTTAGTCATAGGTGACTCTATAGTCAGGCACACTGATGTCCCACTCACCAGGCTGAACAAGGAGAAAATTACAGTGAGCTGCCTGTCGGGTGCCAGGATCCACCACATAACTCATGCACTCAAGTCACTCCACAACAAGTACAAATATGACTCTGTCATTGTCCATGTTGGAGTGAATGACTTGAGACATACCTCCCTGGACTACATGAAAAGAGACATGGAAGAGCTCTCGGATCATGTGGCCCAGGCAGATATGACCCTAGCCCTGAGTAGCATCCTGCCTTCGCCCAGAATGATACCACAATTTAAGGACAAAATGATTGACTTCAACAATTGGCTAAGCTTCTGGTGTCATTCAAAGGGGATCCAGTACCTGTCTGCCTGGGACGACATGATCGACAGACCACGATGCTTTGCCAGAGATGGTCTGCACCTGTCACCTCTGGGATTCAGGTTGCTGGCTAAGGCTCTTGCCACCCCTATATTGCTTTTTTTAGGCAAAGGACAAAACCACCACCGTAATAGGTACAAGCATGCAAAATCTGAAGGTAATACTACTCAATGCTAGAAGTCTAAACCTCAAAATGCACTCTCTCGAGGCACTCCTAAAAATGGAGAACATCGATATCTGTGCAGTAACTGAGACTTGGTTCAAGGCTCCAGCGAGCACCCCTGCAGTACCAGGCTACAACTCTTACCACACTTTTTGGATACCAAACCAGGATCGAAACACTAAAGGTGGAGGAGTGTCCATATTCACCAAGGATATTCACACCACCAGGTTAGTTGCCCAACACAATGCGTCTGAAATTCTCCAGGTGCAACTAACACTAGGTAAGACTGCAATCCAAATTGTAGCTTGCTACAGATCCCCCACCATGCCCTAAGATTCTGACTACATCTTTCTAAACATACTGGAAAATATTAATATACAACCAAACACTCTAATACTGGGTGATTTCAACTACCCTGCCATTAACTGGGAAAACTACTCGTGTACCAACACCTTTGCCCAGCAGTTCTTGGAATTCATAAATTCCAGTGCCCTGGATCAACTAATCCATAGTCCCACCAGGAGCTCCAATATACTAGACCTGGTCATTACCAACATGGGAAATCGATGCTCCACACCTATGGTCGCCCCCTCGTTGGTCATGTCTGACCATAAGCTAATCACCCTTGACATCCACATCCCACCCCCACCCCCCAGTAAGGAAACCTCTGTAAAAAACTTCTCCAAAGCCAACTTCATGCTACTCAAGTCAGAAGTGACAAACTTCTTGACACCCATGCAGACGGGAACTGAAAGTTCAACTGCTGAATCCTACACTAAGGCACTGTATGAGCGCATCCACTCGTGCGTAAATCGTGCCATCCGCAATAGAACCAAGACTCTCTCTTCCAAAAAAAGGAAGCCAATCTGGTGGTCCCTTGCCATAAATAAACTTTACAACAAAAGGAAGAAACTTATAGTAAATCAAAATGTTCAAAGTACTTTATTATCAATAATTAATAAGATGCTTCATCAGATCTTACATTCATTCTAAGATTCCACATCTTATATATACACAGGTTTTAAACAATTAATCAATCAAGTAAATTAATTGGTATGATTATTAATATACAAATCTGATAAAGATAAAACCATTTAAAAACAATCTCATATATAAAGTATACATAGGAAACACATATATAAAAAGTTATATATAAAATATATAAAAAACATATCAGTTAGTACATATATATTTGTAATTAAAATGGATATTCATATAAAATTTCATATATATGTATGTATAAATTAATATAGTGTCTTATAAACGATGACGTGGTATTTATCTAATGTTTCTATGCTGTCTTAAAAGGAAGAAACTGTTGCAGAAAAGAGAAAAATCCCAGGATACAAAAAACTCCCTTACCAGCCTCAGTAAGAAGTTGAGATCCCTCATAAAATCCTCCAAAGCTAGTTACGAAAATAAAATTGCCAAAGATTCCAAAGACAACCACAAGGCATTCTATAGCTATGTCAAGAATCTAAGTGGCAATGCTCAGATCTGCTCTGAGCTACAACAGAATGGCATTAAATATACTGATCCCAAGGATATTGCCAATATCCTGGCAGATCGATTCAGTTCAAACTTCACCCCCCTCTCACCCCTTAAAGGGCCCATCTCAATACCAAAAGATTGCCAAATTCCAGTAATAACGGCCACACAGGTAAAAAACGCACTCTCCAAAGCTTAAGAATACAGCATCCATGGGACCAGATGACATCCCGGGCTGTGTACTACATGAACTGAAAAATGAACTGACACCTCACCTAAGTGTCATGTTTAATCATACCCTCACCTCAGGCTTTGTGTCCACTAAGTGGCGCACAGGTACAGTCAATCCACTCCACAAGGGGGCATCCAACTTGGATCCCGGGGACTACTGCCCCATCAGTCTGACGAGCCTAGTCTGCAAGGCCATGGAACGTATTATCATGGAACTTATAAACAAAGACATTGGCAACTTTAAAACACTGGACCCCAGCCAGTTTGGGTTCGTGAAGAGCCGATCTTGTCTCCTGAACCTTATTGACTTTTTCAAATCAGTCTCTAGAGCCATGGACGAGGGTAAGGCTGTCCACACAGCCTATCTGGACCTCGCCAAGGCCTTTGACACCATCCCCCACTCTGGAATCATAGATAAACTTACTAAGCTGGGCATTAATCCCTACGTCACTCGATGGGTTGCCAACTGGCTTACTGACAGAACCCACACTGTAAAAGTAGCTGACTCCAAATCCAGCTCCAGACAAGTGGAGTACCTCAGGGTTCAGTCCTGGGACCTCTCTTGTTTGGCATCTACTTCTCTGAAGTACAGGCCAACACTAAGGGACTCTGGCTAGCAAAGTTCGCAGATGACTGCAAACTGGGAGCCATTATTGAATTACCAAATGATGTGGATACTCTACAAATGGGCCTTACAGAAACAGATGCTTGGTGCCAGAGCCATGGGCTCAAGCTCAGTGCTAAGAAATGTATAGATATCCCCTTTGGGAAAAACATGTACCCATGAATTATCACATAGGTGGCAGTACACTAAACACCGAAAGTGTGATAAGAGATTTAGGTGGACAGTGGTCTCACCTTCAATACAACCACCACACAACAGTCAGGAAATCTCCTTCATCATCACAACACTCAGGGCTTTTCATCCAGATCCAGAAAATGGAGATGTTCATCGTGCATACAGCTGCAGTCAGAACAGATGGGTTATTCTGCCGTCAGGCAGGTCCTTGGTCGGCCGAATTCCAAAGTCTAGGTCAGAAATGTATAGATATCCCCTTTGGGAAAAACATGTACCCATGAATTATCACATAGGTGGCAGTACACTAAACACCGAAAGTGTGATAAGAGATTTAGGTGGACAGTGGTCTCACCTTCAATAACCACATCGCCACAACAGTCAGGAAATCCTTCCATGTGGCACACCTCATCACTAAGGGCTTTTCATCCAGAAAAAAGGAGATGTTCATCGTGCATACAGCTGCAGTCAGAACAGATGGGTTATCCTGCCGTCAGGCAGGTCCTCGGTCGGCCGAATTCCAAAGTCTAGGTCCGGCGTCGGTTGTCGTCGCCTCCTCCCTGACGTCAGTGCGGCAGGGGTATAAAAGAACCAGCCGACACCATTTTCTTCAGTCTTTCTTGCCGCGCGGTGCCCGAAGCAGAAGCAGTTCGCAAGTGCCAGTCGGCCAGCTCCTGAGATTACGAATATTTTTCAACCAAAGTCTTCTTGAAAGCTAAGTACCCTGTTGGGGAAACTTTTCTTGCCTCAGACCGATGTCAGACAAAGTTAATAATTGCATTTCATGTGGGAAGCAAATACCGCATAAGGATTTCCATTCCTTCTGCATTCCTTGCTTAGGCCCAGACCACGACGTCTCGGCCTGTCGTTTTTGTGCTAGATTCAACAAACGCACTATTAAGCGTCGGGCGGAGTTCGCCCAACACTTTTTTGGTAGAAAATTTAATTACATTATGTCGTCGGATACACAGACTCCAGTTTTGAGTAAAAGACGCAAAGATAAGGACCAACATACGAGGTCCGCAACCTCTACCGACACCACGCTAAAGCCGGCTACAGGTGCTCCGGTTCTCAGCGAGGCGCCTACGCAGCCCCTGAGTACTGATGACACTTCTTTAGCGGTGTCTTCTGTGCCCGAGGTCGCAGGCTCCTCGGCCCCCACCCCGACTACAGATACCGATGCCACTTTTGGCCGGGAAACTCAGAGTTTAGACAGGCCTGCCACCTCTCCAGGTGTTTTCAGGCCTTCTTCTTCCTTTCACAAAATCTAAAACAGCCATGAAAACTAAAAAACAAGCTCCACAGAGCCCCTCTCAAGGCCCCATGCCTAAAAAACAGATGCTCAAAATGGCTGCGGATTTGATTACTCTTATCAGGGGTTCTCAACCCTCCTTGGACAAAAGGCCCAGATTGGAGGAAGACTACCCTTCCTCGGACCAGGCCTTCATTACCTCAGAGCATTCTGAAGACCAGGAATATTCTTACTCCCCCTTTTGAAGATTCTGATGCGGAGGAGTCCATTCCCTCTGTCTCCCCCCCTGAGGACTATTCTTTTGGGGAAACCTTGCATACCTTGAGGGAACACTTCCACTAGGAAGGCCAAGATTACTCAGACTCCAAGAAAAGGCTCAGGGATTTTCTCTTGCTCCCTCAGCACAGGCCTCTGGCTATCCCTCCTGTCTTAGACATACTAGATGATGTGTATTCAGAGGCCAGCCTTAACCCAGATTCTTTACCACCAGCTCCAGTTAAGCCTGATAGGTATTACCGGGTTCCTGATTCACACCAATTCCTTTACAAAAGCCATGCTGCTGACCCAGAAACTATTTCACAGGGTCCCAAGGGAATTAAGGCCTCTACTGCCAAAAATCCATTACCTTCAGAAAGACTCCAGAGCTTTAGAAAGGTGGGGGAAAAAGGTATACACCTCGGCCACTTTAACCACGAGGGCATTAAACTGTCAGTTCCATTTGTTAAAGTATCAACAGTTTTTGTTGTCTCAGTTGAAAAGCAAAATGTCACAACCTGAACAACCAGACTTGAAGGAGTTGCAGGATTTGTTGCATAGTGCAGAGCAAGTGGGTAAACATACCTTGCAATGTGGTTTTGATGCTTTAGAGGCCTCATGTAGAGCTGCTGTTAGAGGGTCTGTCATATGTAGACATGCTTGGCTCAAAGAGCAAACCTTACCAGATCATGTCAAAGCTAAATTACTTGATGCACCTCTTCAAAAAGATGTATTGTTTGGTGTTAAAGCTGAGGAAGTATTAAAGAAAATGGAGGAAAAGGCAAACAGTGAAAGATTTCCTACAGGTACAACCTCCACGTTTCAGTAGAAACTGTCCTTCAAAAAATTGGTCCTTTCCAGCCTCGGACAGACCTCAAAAAGGTAGATACAGGCACCCGAGGGGTAGAGGGCAATCTCAAGGATCATTTAGAGCCAGACAATGGCAAGCACCTACACCAAGAGGTGGAGAGGATAGATCACAGCCATTCAGAAAGCAGACACAATGACTTTACCCTTTGCATGCCAAGCGAAGCTCTAATGGCAACACCTTTAGGCGGAAAACTGGCATTATTTTCGAAAAATTGGCATATTGTCACAAAAGACAAATGGATCCTGGACATTATAGACAGAGGCTACAGATTTCACTTTCTCACCCTTCCAAAAATGCAAGGCATGCCAAACCTGCCACAAAATCAAAGGGCAGAGGCACAGAAACAAATTTCAGCTCTCATGGACATGAAAGCTATTCAAGAGGTACCTGCACAAGAACAGGGTCAAGGTTTTTATTCCAGACTATTCCTGGTACCAAGGAAGGACAAAGATTGGAGACCTATTTTGGACCTATCCATCCTAAACACATATTTACTCGTACCAAAATTCAAGATGCTCACATTACAGCAGCTTCTTCCCATGCTGGGCGAGGAGTCTTGGCTGGTAACATTGGACCTCAAGGAGGCATACCTGCATGTCCCTATCAGACAAGATTGCAGAAGATACCTCAGATTTCTTGCAGGTTCAACCCATTATCAATTCTCTGCATTGCCCTTTGGCTTATCTACTGCGCCCAGAGTGTTCACGAAATGCCTGGCATCAGTAATTGCCTTCTGCAGACTTCAAGGGATACAAATATACCCATATTTGGACGACTGCCTGATCCAAGCGGACAGCAAGCACATACTTCTGAAACACCTGGCATTTGTAATAAAGTTGTTGAACTTTCTGGGATACACAATCAACAAAAAGAAATCCAAACTAATACCCTCGCAAGCAATAATTTTCTTGGGTGCCAGCTTGAATACAAACACCCAGATGGCCTACCTCACGCCAGAGAAACAAGGGCAACTATCTCAATACTTCAGAAAAATGGCAACCTTCACCAGGCTGACTGCAAGGAAAATCCAGCAGGCTCTGGGATTCATGGCATCTTGCATCCTGCTAATCCCATGTGCAAAGCTGCATATGAGGAAACTTCAATGGTACCTAAAAAACTTATGGTCCCAACACAGCCACAGTTTGGAAACAATTATACCACTCATTCCATGTCTCCAAAAGGAATTTCTGTGGTGGGCTCAAGCATGCCAAAGAAACATAGGTCTCCCATTCTGCATGCCTCAAGAAAATCAAATCATCACAACAGATGCCTCGGACTACGCCTGGGGGGGGCGCACATGACAGATCAGTGCATTCAGGGCAAATGGTCCCAAAAAGAAAAACATCTACACATCAATCAAAAGGAAATGCTAGCAGTAAAAAATGCTATTATGGCCTTCAAAGACCTACTGCATCCAGGCCAGCTATTGATAAGAACACAGTGATGTGGTACATAAACAAACAGGGAGGAACCCATTCATATCCCCTGTGCAGGCTAGCCATGTCTCTTTGGAACACGGCTCTGGAATTACGAATCCATCTTCAAGCACAATTCCTGCCAGGCAAGGAAAACACGCTGGCAGACAACCTAAGCAGAAATATGACAGATCCACACGACTGGAAGTTGCATCCTCAAGTTTTTGCAAAGATAATTCAAGCATGGGGAAGGCCAGACATAGATCTCTTTGCTACCCACAGAAATTACCAATTGAAAAAATTCTGCTCAAGGACCTATCATCCACAGGCCTGGAAAGTGGACACACTGTCTTTCAGTTGGACAACATTGACAGTTTATGCCTTTCCACCTCTTCCTCTGCTGCCCAAAGTTCTATTAAAAGCCAGAGCAGACAGACCAAAGATGATTCTCATTGCTCCAGACTGGCCAAGACAACACTGGTACCCACTCCTGAGGAGTCTGACGCATTCCCCACCATGGATCCTGCCTCTAATGCCTCTTCTGTTGACCCAGCACAACTTCAAAATTATTTACAGTCAGCTGAAAACACTCAATCTAGCCGCATGGAGGATTCCTTGATTTCCCAGCAGACCCTCCTCTCCATGGAGGTGCAGGATGTCATTTTGGAGGCCAGAAGGTCTTCTACTAGAAAAGCCTACTCCGCCAAATGGAAACGGTTTTGTGCCTGGAATCAGAAAAAGGGACAGAATCCTGGAATACTGAATTTACCTCAAATATTACAGTACCTAGCTGAGATGCTAAACAGTGGGCTTTCATTCTCCTCCATCAAAATCCATGCTTCAGCCATTTCTGCACAATACAACACTGATCCTCCTTTATTCTCGCATCCGCTCTTAAGACAGTTCCTCAGAGGGGCTAAGAATATAAAACCCCCAAGGAAGCAACCAGTACCTGCTTGGGACCTCAATTTAATTTTAGAAAAACTGACCCTGCCTCCATTTGAGCCAGCTTCTTCAACAGAACTGCAATATTTGTCATGGAAAACAGCCTTCCTTCTGGCTGTCACCTCAGCACGTAGGGTTTCAGAACTACAAGCCCTCATGGCTGTGCAACCTTTCATCATTTTCCATCAGGACAGAGTTTCCTTACGAACCAACCCTTCCTTTATGCCAAAGGTAGTAGCCAGTGTAGCCTTGAATCAGGCTATCCACTTACCTACTTTTTATCCTAATCCACAAAACAAAGGGGAGAGACTACTACATTCCTTGGACATTCACAGACAGCTTCGTTATTATTTGGACAGGACAAAGCCATTCAGAAAATCAGAGCAACTCTTTGTGTCCTATGCTACAGGTGCTCAAGGAAAGGCTGTTTCCAAACAGACAATCTCAAAATGGATAGCCCACTGTATACGCTTTTGTTATTCATTTCATGGTAAGACTGTACCTACAAGCATCAGATCTCACTCCACAAGGGCCACAGCTACCTCTGCAGCTTTCCTCAAGGGGGTTCCTGCCAAGGATATTTTGGAAGCAGCCACTTGGAGTTCTGTGCATACTTTCTCCAAACACTATCACCTACCACTTTACTCTAAATCTAGAGTGGGCTTTGCCACAGCAGTCTTGCAGGGCATCCTTGCTCCTCCTAGTTCCACTTAGTGCCTGCCACCCCTTTTTAGCTTTGGGATTCTACCCATCTGTTATGACTGCAGCTGTATGCACGATGAACATAGTACAGTTTTGTACCTACCATAAATGTAGATGTTCGAGTGCTAATACAGCTGCAGTCCAGGTTTCTCTCCCTCCTTCCCCTCTTGGGACAGGTCTAATGACAAACACCTCCTCATACAACCTGATTGGGGTATTCTTTTATGGTGTATTTGCTTGCAACTACTGTTTTTTGATTATGTTAGATTGCATTATTACATAAATTTATGTTTTGCCTTCCTTCTGGGGGCACCTGACATCTGGGGCAAGAAAAACTGAAGAAAATGGCGTCGGCTGGTTCTTTTGTACCCCTGCTGCACTGACGTCAGGGAGGAGGCGACGACAACCGACGCCGGACCTATACTTTGGAATTCGGCCGACCGAGGACCTGTCTGACAGCAGGATAACCCATCTGTTATGACTGCAGCTGTATTAGCACTCGAACATCTACATTTATGGTAGGTACAAAACTGTACTGTCATTGTCCCGCTGTACTCATCCCTCATTAGACCCATTATAGAATACAGTGCCCCATTTGTATGTACCTCTCAAGACATCTGCAACAACTGGAAAGGCTGCAGAAATACCTCACTAAAAGAATCACAGGCCTAAACCAGATGCCCTATGTTGACCGCCTTAAAAAACTCCAGCTATACTCTGTCGCATATCGTCTAATCTGAAGTAGTTAACTTCATTTGTGCAGCAACCTATGGGATTCGGATCCGAGCCGGCAGTTTTCAACAGCTTTAGATCTGAGCTCCAAACTCCTCCCCCTACCCATAATCCCCTGCCAACCCTGACTGACCTCAGATCTACTTTGCTGCGGTTATCCAACAGCAGCTTGATCAACAGTTCCAAGCCTTCGAGACTTTTGTGAGGAAAACATTACCTTTTTTCTCTCCTTTCTTCTGTTTTTTTGGTTGTGTGTGTTTACAGGTCCCTTTTTATAAAAACCCTCTCTAATTTAACTATATATTTTTTTTTGGTCTTTTACCTCCCCCTTCCTTCGTGGTTCAGTTAGGGTTATGTGTGTGTGTGTTTGGGGCCTAACGTGTGTCTCTCTAGTTAAAATGGCTGAGGCCCCAAATTTGATCTTTTCTAAGTGCACCGAGTGTGGTCATAAGCTGTCCCTGGCGGATGGCCACACTCGGTCTGTGTTGTGCTGTGGGGTTGAACACCTGTCTTCTGGTTGTTCCATCTGTGTGGCGTTCAACCCTAGGGCACTCAAGGACCGGAGCTGATTCTGGCGGGTCTTCTGACCCCGGATTCGGCTTCTACCTCCGGTCCTCCTGTGACTCCCGCTGCGGCGGCTGCCACTCCTGCTTCTCTCCCCCCGGCCGGGACTCAGCCTCCTGCCTTAGGCCCAGAGGAGAGGGAGGCCAGGAAAGAGAAAAGGAGGGAGAAGCACCACAAGTGGCAGGCCGAGGCCTCCACTTCGGCCCCCCCCCCTAGCTAAGCGGTCTTCTCCCTTCAGGACTTCTGGGTCTCCTTCGTCTCGGATCCGGTCCCCGTGCTTTCACCGGGTCCTGTGGAGGAGGAGATCCGATCTCCTTCGAGGTCATCGAGGTGACACTCCCGTCCCACCTCGGTGGCCTCATCGAGATCAACCCGAAGTCTCACGGATGCAGATTTGGATCGGATGATGAGAAGATTCCTCCAGGCACAACTGCAGATGGGAGTGCTCCTGCCTCCCCCCCCCCTCCAGGGGGGAGCTCGACCCCTTTTTTTGCCCCGATAGCTCCTTCTCCGTCCCGCTTCCCGGGCTCGGAGTCTTCAGAGCCAGGCAGCCTTGGAGCCAGGGGTGTGTCGGCACTGATAGTCTCGGGTACTTCGGCGCCGACACTTCCCTCGAGTCTGTCGGGTCCATTTTCTTTGGATCCGAGCTCTGAGGCGAGGGCTGAGCTTCGGATCTGGCGGTATTGGTATGCCTTCGGCTCCATCCAGGTTGGAGCATACTGGTCCGTCGGATCTGATCGCTTCGGCGCCTGCCCCGATCCATTCGTCTGATCCGAGGGAGGGTCTGCTTTCGGATCCCAGAGAGAGCAGCTCTCCCTCGGCATTCGAGTTGGTGGAGAGAGCCCTGTCGAGAGATTCCAGGCCCCCCCAGCCCTTGCCAGGGCTCCACCCTGCACTCCTTCTCTGTTGGGCCCGACTTCCATCACATGGCCCCAGGGGCAGCCTGCTCTGGTGTCCCAGGTCGTTCCTTTGGAACAAGACGTGGCTGGTGAGACCTCCTCGGACAGCCCCCAGGAGGTTCTCACTGGCGAAAGTGCAAAAGGAGGCACCTGGACTCCCCCGAGTCCTTGACTGAGGACACGGATTTGGAGGAGGGGGAAGGCTCCCCAAGATCACCCCCCCGAAGATGTCTCATTTGGTGACATCATGGAGATGCTCAGGATAAAGGGGGGGTGGTCTGCCCCAAAGCCTACCTCGGACGAATCCGTGTTCCTGGAGGCATTTGAAGCAGGCCCGTCTACCTCTTGGGTGTTCCCTCCGGCCGACCCCCTGGTAGATTTGATTACTACCAGGGCGTGGAAGGAGCCGGACACTGTGGAGCCAGTCCCCAAGCACCCAGACAAAATTCTTAGCCCACCCTCTGACAAGTCCCACTGGAGTAAGGGTCCCCCTGTAGATGCCATGTTGGTGGCGGCTGCCACCAAGAGGGAACTAGCTCAGGAGAGTCCCTCGGTTCATCCCTGAGCAAGGAGTCTTGGTCGATGGACCGTGTAGGGAAGCGGGTCTTTAGTTCAGCTACCTTCTCTGTGAGGTCGCTGAACTACATGGCACATGTGCTTCGGCTGCAGTGGGACCTTATCAAAGAGTACGCTGCGTTGCCCCCCCCCCCCGAGTCCATGTCGGCAGAGGACAAACGTTTGCACTCCACCCGGATGGCCACTCTCCGATCCATATCAAACACCTCTATGCTGCTTCTATCCCATGCCACAGAGGGAGCCGCTAGAGCCAGCGGAGCGGGCCTTGTCATGAGGCGTCAGACCTGGCTCCGGCACTGTGATTTCACGGAACCACTCAAGTCGGCTTTCACTAATGCCCCTTTCGATGGTTCTGCCCTCTTTGGCAAAACTGTTCGATACCTTGGTCCAGAGCAAGAAGGATGGGAAGGCGTTCTCTGCTCCCCAGATTTCCTTCTCCAAGAACCAAAAGGGATAGAAGAAGATGTGGTTCTGGAAGTCGCAACAGTCCCGTCCCACTCTGGACTCCCAGCCCTTCCTCGGCAGAGGAGGGCAGGGTGGACGCCGCCCTAGAGGCAGAGGGGGCCCGCGCAACTTTGGATCCAGAGAACCCTTCTCGGACCAACCCACGCAACACCCCTGAGGGGTTGCCCGACTGCTCCACTCTGTCGGCAGTCGGGGGGCGTTTCTTGAAGCACCTAGCAGCTTGGGAGTCCACCACGACAGACTGCTGGGTGCTTCGCATTATATCCAGAGGATATCAGATTCCCTTTTCTCTTTACCCACACAGCCCCAGATACCTCCCCCATGTCCCACCCGATCAGAGGGAGGCCGCAGCAACAGAAATCCAACAGTTGCTGGAAAAAAGAGCCATCCAACACTTCCCCCCCCCAAGACCAGTGCGGGTCGGGGTTTTACTCCAGGTTCTTTTTGGTGCCAAAAAAAGACGGGGGAATTAAGACCTATCCTCGACCTCTCCTCCCTGAACCTGTCAGTGACCAAAGAGAAGTTCTGCATGGTCACCCTTCAATCCATTCTCCCCCTTTTGCGGGAGAACGACTGGATGTGCTCTATAGACCTCAAGGATGCGTACTACCACATTCTGATGGACAGGCGATCCAGAAGGTTCCTCCACTTCTGGCTAGGAGCCAGTCATTTCCAATTCAGGGTCCTTCCCTTTGGTCTCACCACAGCCCCCAGGGTGTTCACCAAAGTGTTAGCAGTGATTGCGGCCCATCTGAGGCTCCAGGGAATTCAGGTCTACCCATACCTGGACGACTGGCTCCTGACCGCCTGACAAGACATCTACTCTGCGCAGCCAGAAACTACTTTCTTCGTCTAGCTCCCCAGCTGGGGATCACTATCAACATAGAGAAGTCGTCTCTTACCCCGACTCAGACTATAGACTTCATAGGGGCAAGATTAGACACAAACCAGCTCCTAGACTTCTTGACCACAGACCGGCTACAAACCCTCAGGCTACATGTGCGGGCCATTCTACATTCTCCAGCTCCTCCAGTGGAATTGGTCCTGAGGACTCTAGGCTCGATGGCGGCGGCAATCAACCTTTTGCCAATGGCGCGTTTGAACATGAGGGTCTTGCAATGGACCCTCCAGGTCCAGTGGTCCTTCCTTCGATTTCCTCTGAGCCATCCCATTCCCCTCAGCAGGGCTTGCAAGAGTGCCTTCTTATGGTGGCTCCAATCGCCGAACCTCCAGGAAGGATGCCCCTTTTCTATGGCCCCCTAGCCACGGTGACCACAGACGCCTCCTGCCTCGGGTGGGGGGGCATTGTTCGGGCAGGACAGTCCAAGGCATGTGGGACCCCACGGAGACCTCTTTGCATATCAGTGTCCTAGAGATGAAGGCAGTGCTGTTAGCATTGCAAGCACTTCAGCACCTTCTTCCTGTAGGAACTATTGCGATTCTGTCAGACAATATGTCTGTTGTCTGGTACATCAACAAACAGGGGGGAACCAGGTCCTACCCACTCTGTCGAGAGGCCATGAGGGTGTGGGAATGGGTGATCTCCACCAACCGCTTTCTTATAGCAACTCACATTCCGGGGCGGTCCAACATCCTAGCGGACAGACTAAGCCGCATCATCCTGTTACCACAAGTGTGGTCTCTGAATCCCGAGATAGCGAATCAGATTTTCACTGAATAGGGTCAACCCTGTTGTGATCTCTTTGCTTCTCCCTCGAACACAAAATGTTACGACTACTTCGCTCTCATTTCCCCCTGCGGGGAACCTCCGAGAGACGCTCTGGTGCATGCTTGGCCTCCCGGTCTACTTTATGCTTACCCTCCTCTTCCTTTGATGCTGAAGTTTCTGCAGAAAGCCAGCCGGTTGGGGAGCAAGATAATCCTCATTGCCCCATTCTGGCCTCGTCAACCCTGGTTCCCTTACCTTTGGTCTCATCTGGTAAATCCACCTTGGATTCTGGATCCCCGTCCGGATCTAATATCCCACCCCCTAGATCTCCCAGTCCCGAATCTGGACAATCTCAAGCTCACAGCTTGGCTGCTCCAGTTCCACTTGTAGCTAGGATTCCCGGTATCTCTTCCCCAGTTAAAACTATTCTAGTAGCAGCGCACAAGCCTTCTACTAGAAAGGTCTATAGTAGCAAATGGAAATTCCATTTGGGCGGAACGTCAAAATTTGGATCCTTTCACAGCTCCTTTACCAGCGGTATTAGACATTCTCTCAGGGCTGTTTCATCAAGGGGCTAGCTCCTCCACAGTCAAGGTTCAACTAGCAGCTATCTCTCATTATCACATGGGAAATTAACTGGGCCCTTTGATCACCATGAAATTGTGTAAGACCATTTTGAAGGGCACCTTTCTGCTCAGACCTCCAGTGAAGGATGTAGTACCTCCTTGGGATTTAACTCTGGTGATTCAGGCCTTAACAGCTCCCCCGTTTGAGCCTGCAGCTTCAGTAGATCTTAAATTCTTGTCATGGAAAATGGCCTTTCTTGTAGCTATCATCTCGGCTCGAAGGGTCTCTGAACTACAGGCCCTCTGTGTAAAACCCCCATATTTGACTTTTCACAAGGATAGAGTTTACCTCAGGACCAATCCCTCCTTTCTTCCCAAGATTGCCTCTGAATCGAATATTAACCAGTCCATCAACGTACCAGTCTTCTTCCCTAATTACCAAAACAATGGGGAATATAAATTACACTCACTTGGATGTGCATAGAAAACTTCGCTTCTACATCCACAGGACATCTGGTCATAGGCAATCTGACCAGTTGTTTGTCTCCTTTGCCAAATTTAACTTGGGTAAATCTGTGTCTAAAGTCACGCTGTCTAGATGGATCTCGCAGTGTATCCTTTTAACATATGAAAGTTCTGGCAGGTCCACACCTCAGGGAGTCAATGCCCACTCTACTCGGTCTATGTCTACCTCTGCAGCTTTTAGAGCTAGCGTCTCTTTGAATGATATTTGTTCAGCAGCCACTTGGCCCTCATCTCATACCTTTATCAATCACTATAAATTGGACATTATCTCCAGAGGGAGAGCATCCTTTGGCTCTGCAGTGCTCCGAAACATCCTTCCATGAAGGCCACCCGAGGTTCAGGTAGCTGGGGACTCTGTCCCATAGGTTGCTGCACAAATGAAGTTAACTACTTCAGATTAAGAAGTTATGCACTCACCATAACGTTCCATCTGAGTAGGTAAACTTCATTTGTCAGCAACTGTCCCTCCACCCTGCCCCCTCACTTATGAATGTTTTCATACTCAGGTCCATGGGTGTTACCCACTTATCTTGAAAGTATTAGTCTTCGGGCAGTATCTGCTTTTGGGCAAACTTGATCTGAGGTCAGTCAGGGTTGGCAGGGGATTATGGGTAGGGGAGGAGCTTGGAGCTCGGATCTAAAGCTGTTGAAAACTGCCGGCTCGGATCCAAATCCCATAGGTTGTTGACAAATGAAATTTACCTACTCAGATGGAACGTTATGGTGAGTACTTAACTTCTTATTCTGAGGCGATCTCTGCTTAACATACAAGGCCATGTCAAACCCAGAGCTGTTGGACATGTTACAAGAAATCCCAATCCTTGAGAGCCACACACTCCAGGGATCTAAATCTTGTCATCACAATAAACAAAACATGCTGGAGGGATAGGTTCCTGACCCAGAGACTCCCCAGACTCTGGAATAGACTGCCCATACATGTCAAGCGGAGCACCTCTTTGGCTTTCTTCAAAAGGAACCTTGATGATTGGATGGGAGAAAGGAAATTCACCCCAGGGATCACGTCAGTCTCCCTACTAGACAAGGGTCCAGGGAAGTAAATAGTGTGGGAAGAAATAGCCAGAGAATTGTTATGGCTAGGCTTGTATAGGTCCTAGGGACAATAGCCTAGTACCAACCTATGGAACCTATGTATTTAACTGGGCTTACTTCAGATGCCCATGTCCTTTAATAGGGTTTATGATCTCTTGGAGGATGAGTCCCAAGATGTTGAGACTCTTCATTCAGTTATACCAGCATTGGAGGATGTCTTCAAGAAAGTCTGTAGTTACCTTGTCTTCACTGAGGATTTGCCTAAGAAAGTGCTAAAGAAATTTAGATTCTTCTCAGCCTTACTTGGCCTTCAAGCTCCTTTGATTGCAGACCCATCTTTTGTGTCCCCAGCTATAGCTGCTAATAAAACCATGTCTTCTAACCCAGTACCTCAAGATAACCTTGACAAGTAGCTAAAATCTACAGGAAAAAAAGTTGAGGCAATCCAGCACTGTATCCTTCAAAGTATTTACATAACAGTGTTTTATGTGGAAGTTTGTTTTAAGATGCAGGTACAGTTCAAGCTACATAATTGCCTGCAGAGCAAAAGGTGTATCTTAGAGATATTTTCTTCAATGTTTCTTTGGTGTGTAAACATGCATTAAAAAGTGGGCCAATGCTGATTCTAGAACTGCAGCATTGTCAGTGGTTACTAGGAGATATGCTTGGTTGCAGTCCCAGAATTTTTCTTATTAAATGAAGAATGAGATCTTGAATGCTTCTCCTGAGTCTGATTGTGTTTGGTACAGCAGCTGATCAGATCCTTAAGTACTAGGATGACAGAACTAAATTGATGCAAGGAGTTTTGAAAATGTTACAGGATGACAGCACTAAATTGATGCAAGGAGTTTTGAAAATGTTACATATTCCCAAGCTGTCCTCCAGTAGGCAAGATAATTTTCAACAGCTGAACAAACAGAAGTCTCATCCTAACAAAAAACAATTCAGTAAAAGGAAAAAACTGAATGGCAACTTCACCAAGCTGAATAAGAAAGGGCCCTTTCCAAAAAAAAAAAAAAAAAAAAAAGACCCCACCCTTCCAGGTTATGACTGTACCAAGGCATGGTACCCCTCTTTACTAAGTTTCCCGTTGGGTGCCTCATCTCTCAAATTAGCCCTTAACAAGACAGCTTGGCCATCAGTGGTTTCTGACAAGTGGGTGCTGAACATTGTTGCCGAAGCTTATAGGTGGTAGTGGAAGACCATGCTCTGGACCAGAATTCGTTATTCCCTCATTTTTCTCAGCAGATGCTAGACTTCAGGGATCATAGAACTGGTCCTTCCTTCTAAAAGAATGAGTGGTTTCTACTCAAGGATTTTCTTGGTTCCCAAAAAAAGCTGTTGTGGAGCCTGGTATTGGATCTTTCCTTCCTGAATACCTTTGTCAAGGTCCAAAAGTTCAAGATACTGACCCTGCAGACAGTGCTTCCCCTGCTTCTGGAAAACGGTTAGATGGTGACAATGGACTTGAAAAATGCCTGTCATCATATCCCAACAGCTCATTGCTTCACAAGGTATCTGAGATTTGTTGTGTTGGATTCGCACTATCATTTTTCTGTATTGCCCTTTTGGGCTGTCCACTGCACTGTGGGTGTTCACCAAATGCCTCTTTCCGGTAGTGGTCCAGTGTTGGATTTTGGGCATTCACATCTTTCCATACTTGTACGACTTGCTAATTTGTGCAGAGTCTGTATCCAGGTGTTTGGAATTGATTGAGATTGTTTCAACTTTACTCTCCCAACCAGGGTTCAAGTTGAACCTTTGGAAGTCATATCTGACACCCTCACAAAGACTCATCTCTCTGGCATGCTTGATTGACTCCAACAAGAGAATGGCCTATTTACACAGAAACAAGGTTCTTTCATACCAGATGGTGTTCCTGGAATTCTTCAAGAGGAGTATTGCCATCTGTGAGAGAATTCCTAAAAATTCTTGTACTGATGGTGGCCATGGTTCTCATGTTACAACTAGCCTATTTTCATACAAGGAAAATGCAATGGTATGTCAGATATTGTTGGATCCAGCACCTACATTCCCTGGAATCCCATATGCCAGTGATGCCCTTCATCAGACAAGAGTTACAGTGATGGAGGGAACAGTTGAGTATCAATCCAGGGCTGTCCTTTCTCCCCTCTGGTGCCAGTAGAATCTGTCCAGACAGATTCATCTGACTTTGCATGGGGAACTTTGTCATTGGAGATGAAAATGCAAGCCACTTGGGGGCGGAAGAACATATGGAAGCACATCAGTATAAAGGAAATACTGGCAGTGATTCATGCCTTAAAAGTCTTTCACCACCTTTGGACTCCGGGTTCTTTTCTAGTTGTTACGACAACACCACAGTGATGCATTACCTCAACAAGCAGGGGGGTATGAAGTTCTTACTCCCAAGCCAATTGGTGATGATGGCTTGGGAGCAGGCTTCTCCATATTCTCTGACTCTTTAGGTATCATACATTCCGTAAGAGCAGAACATTTTTGCTCCAACCATTTGTCACTAGTGTGTGTGTGCGTGTGTGTGTGTGTGTGTGTGTGTGTGTGTGTGTGTGTGTGTGTGTGTGTGTGTGTGTGTGTGTGGTGAGAGTGCTTTTTCTTATTAGTATGGCTGACAAACCTAAGGGCCCTTCTGACTTTAAGAAATGTCATCACTGTGGCCACAAAAGTCCTTCTTCAGACACACATGCTTTGTGTCTTCTGTTTGGGACCACATCACCTGCAGGAAGATTGCAGTATTTGTCATGGCTTCAGCCACCGAGCCTTAGTAGGGAGAAAAACATAAGCTGATATTAAAAGGTTTAATTGCTACTGCCTTCGATGAGGCCATATCTACTGAAAAAAATAAGAGTGATATTTTGTTGCCTTTCTACTCTTCTCCTTCCTCTGGGAAGGCCAAGAAAAGAAGTATGTGTATGCCGTCTGCTCCAGTGACGACAGTTAAAGTGAAATCATCGGTGCCAAAAAGTTCCTCGGCTCAGACTAATATTGATACTGTGGTGTCTGCACCGACACCTTCCATTACATCTAAACCTTCAACATGGAGGACTTCAGTGCAGATTCAAGCAAATGCTCAGATCTAGGCTGTGAGCACTCTTTCAATGCCTAGTATTTCTGCTTGGCAAATACCTAGATGTCAGTATTCACCATCTATCGATCCCTTTGCTGGGTAATTACCGGCTGCCTTTTTACACAGAGCCAAGTCTCCTTCTGTGTCCTCTATTCATTCCACCAAAACCTCAGAAAGACCAACACGGAGAGACTGGTGGAGAAAATTGTACGGACAAGAGGAATTTCAGGTGCTCCCTTGGCTCCAACCCAGTCTGCTGCTGAACATCCTTTCACCCCATTGACTACCTTTAACCTCCTCTGAGGCCTTGGAAATTTCAGCTGCAAGTTGTCTGGCATCAGCTGCATCTGTTCTGACAGTCACTGTTACTTCAACACTGATTCAAGCTCTGAGTTCTTCAGCTGTGTCAGATCCAGAGACCTCCCGGGGCCATAGCTGCCTTGTTGGCCTGGGGGGCAGAAGTCAACTCTTTTTTCAGAGCTGGCCTTGCACTTTGGGGCTTTAGCTAGAGTTAACTTGGCACTGGCTTCTTTCCCTGGGGCTGTCTCATTAGAGTGGGGAGTGACCACTATTCCGAGACAGTCTATCTATGTTTCGGGTTCCCTTCCCTCTTCAGCAGGGTCAGCCTTTGAGGCTATGGAGAGGGCCTTGGCTGCCTCAGTCACTCGGTTGACCTCTTCTTCCTCGAAGCGTGTTCCTTCCTCTAGCCTAGTTCTCCAGCCAGCTCCTGTACTGGGACAGTGAATGCTAAAACCTCAGGACACTGCCATTCAGATTCTGTCTTCTTCAGATACCTGTCCAGACTATCCCCCTGAGGAGGTCTCCCTGAAGAATAAAGTGCAGTAGGAAGCACTTAGATTGTCCGCAGGAATCCATCATGGAAGATACTGACACTGATTTTGATGATGAGGAGGGTCTCCCAGATCACCTCCTGATGATGTCTCCATTGGAGACATCCTGGAAATTTTGAAACAGAGAGGTGATTGGAAGTCTCAAAACCCTACCCCAAAGAATCTGTATACCTGCAGGCTTTTCACACTCGCCCATGTACCTTTTGGGTGACTCCGCCCACTGATGAACTTATTCAGTCGATTGCTCAACAGACATGAAAATCATCTAACTCCATTGAGCCTATTCACAGGAGACCAGATAAAAGTTTATTCCCTCCAGAAGATAAACAATTTTGGGCAATGGGTCTAACAGTAGATGCCATGGATGTAGTAGCAGCCACGAAAAAAGAACTAGCCGAGGAAAGTTCCTCTATCCATCCGCCCAACAGAGTGTACTGGATAATGGATAGGTTTGGCAAGTGGATTTTTGCTTCATCAACCTTTGCATTATGGTCTTTTAATTTTTACATTTCACCAGGCTTCAAAGGGATCTGATCAAGTAGCTTTCCAATACCCTGGCAGGAGCCATCTCTGATGAGGTACAAGACAAAGTTGCCTCTCGGCTACCATGGAGTCTGTGTGTAATTCATCCTTGAGGCTCATTGCACATGCAGCGGAAGGGACTACCAGAGCAGCAGGTTCAAGCATAGCCATAAGGAGACATGCTTGGATGCGACTTTGTGGAGGCATTTAAGTCTTCATTCATTCATTCACTGCATCCTTTGATGGATTGTCCTTATTTGGCCCAAAGGTTCAAGAAACATTATCCAGGTGTGAGAAAGATGGAAAGACCCTTTCTGCTGTGGGTGTACATTTTTCCACTCTTCAATTACCTTTTTCCAGGGATCAGAGAGTGGGTGGAAAATATGGTTTAAAAAATCCAGAGGGCCTTTTCAAGACACATGTGGTAAAAGGTCCCCCAGGGGCAGAGGGGGGAACTTTAATGGAAGACGCCACCCACATGGCAGAGGTGACCTGCAAAACCAGGGTTTCAGAGATTCTTTTTCTTGGAAACCCTATCGGCATTCCTGAATGGAAGCCCAATTACCTTCCTCTGGAGGCAGTCAGTGGACGCTTATCCCTGCACCTAAACGCTTGTCTAGAAATTGCATCAGATACCTGAGTGCGGGGGATTATATCCAGATACTGTCATATCCTTTTCTCTTCCCCATCCCTTTACCAGAAGAATTCCCAATGTTCCACCCAGTCAGAGGGAAGTAGCAGTCGTAGAGATCCAAAGACTGCTAGAAAAAAAGTCATCCAAGAAGTTCCACCAGACCAGTTAGAGTCCAGAACTTACTCAAGATTCTTTTTAGTGCCAAAAAGGATGGGGCTAGAGACCAATTTTGGATTTCAGCTTATAGAACAAAATCTGTTCAACAAACAAAATTCCAGGTGGTCATGGTACAGTCCATTCTCCCCTTTATGGAGAAGGATGACTGGATATGCTCAGTAGACCTTCAGGATTCTTATTACCACATAAAAATGGACAAATGCTCCAGGAGAAGGTTCCTCTACTTCAGGCTGATGGCCAGTCACTATCAGTTCAGAGGTCTGCCCTTTGGTCTCACAACAGCCCCTAGGGTGTTCACTAACTCCATGGCAGTAGTAGCAGCTCACTTCAGACTGCAGGGATTCCGAGTGTTTCCATGTTTGGACGACTGGCTCATTACTGCTCTGACAAGGTATCAGTTATTTGTAGCGAGAGATTGCATCCTACACACTTGTTCCACTCTAGGAATTGCAGTTTATTATGAAAAATCTCAGCTGACTCCAACTCAAAGCTTAGCGTTCGTAGGAGCAAAACTAAATACAAGAAAATTTGTAGCCTCCCTTCCACCACTGAGATTACAAAAAATCAGGGAACAAGTTTGAATGATACAGCACAAGAAAGTACCGGTCTGTCTAGTTTTACAAGCCCTGGGTTCTTTGGCGGCAACAATAACTGTAGTTCGCTTACCAAAATTTCATATGCAAATTCTTCAGTGGCTACTTGCAGCTCATTGGTCTATACTCCACCAGCTTATGTCGGATCAGATTTTAATTTTAATTGGAGGACATTCTTCTAGATTGCCCCTTTGTCCCACAACAACCCAAGACCATAGTAACCACGGATGCCTCCCAGATGGGGTGGGGGGGGGCATTATCTGGGCAGGACTGTCCAGGGCACTTGGTCTTCCATTGAAGCCAGTTTGCATATCAATGTCCTAGAAATGAAAGCAGTGCTTTTATCGTTCCAAGCCTTTCAAACTGTTCTCCTTCTAGGGACTATTGCGATTCAGACAGACATGTCTGTAGTTTGGTACATCAACAAACAAGGGGGAACCAAATCTTACCCTCTGTGTCGAGAAGCACTCAAAGTGTGGCAGTGGGTGATTTCTGATAGCAGCGCATATTCCAGGGTGATCCAGTGTGATAGTCGACTAACTGAGCAGGTCTATTCTTCTACCTCACGAGTGGTCTCTCAGTCCAAGAGGATGGAAATGATTTTCCACTAATGTGACCATCCTTGCAGCGACCTCTTCTCCTCACCCCTGAACAACAAGTGCAGCAACTACTTTGCCCTAATCCCCCCACGGGGGGAGTCACCCAGGGATGCTCTTTTACACACTTGGCCCCAGACTTCTCTATGCATTTCCCCAACTTCCCTTCATTCCGAAGTTCCTTCAAAAAGCTGTAAGACTGAAGAGCAGAGTGATCCTCATTGCCCCTTATTGGCCATGACAGATATGGTTACCTTTTCTCTGGCCATACCTGATAAAAGCACCTTGGACTCTGTATCCAACTCCAGACCTCCTCTCTCATCTAGAGAACTTGATTCACCCAAACCTTCAGAACCTCTGGCTGACAGCATGGTTCTTCCAGTTCTGTTAATTACCAGACAAGTTAACCTTCTCTCTCCAGTACACAGAATTTTACCAGCCTCTCATACTCCATTCACCCATAACCTCTATATGAGTAAATGGAAGAGATTTACCTTTTGGTTCTGCAAAAGGAATATCGGCCCCTTTCCAACGTTCATCAAAAAGATTTTAGAATTCTCAACCTCCCTTTTTGATGCAGAAACCTCTCCTCCTACTATTAAAATTCAACTGGCAGTGATTTTGAACTTTCATAATGGTTTGGGGAATAATTCCCTAGCTTCTCATAAGTTATGCAAAGCATTTTTGAAAGGAACTCTTTTGTTAAAACCCCCTTTTAAGGATCCTATTCCTCCCTTTGAAGCTTCTGCCGAATGTGACCTTAAATACCTGTCTTGGAAAACCTTATTCTTTATAGCAGTAACTTCTGCCAGGAGGATTTCAGAATTACAAGCTTTATCCTGCAAGCCTCCATATTTGATTTTTCATAAAGACTGAGTTCCCTTAAGTCAAATCCCTCCCTTTTTACTAAGGTAGTATTGGACACTGATATTAATAAGACTATTAATCTTCCAGCATTCTTTCTCAGTTTTTCTAATAAAGGAGAATATACCCTTCATTTGTTGGATGTTCACAGACATTTACATTTTTACCTGCACAGAAAAATCAGACCAGTTGTTTGCATCTTTTTGAAAATTGGCAAACCAGTCAGCAAAGTAACATTGGCCAGATGGCTAAAAGACTGTATAGCTTTTATTTATGACAAAAGAATACTGATTTGCCTAGAAGTGCAAAGACTCACTGTACAAGATCCATGGCTACATCAGCAGTTTTTCAATCTCAAGCTTCTATGGATAACATTTGTGCAGCAGCAACTTTGGCTTCCCCTCATACCTTTATTACTCATTACAAATTGCACCTGATCTCCAGGGGAAGAGGATCCTTTGATTCAATGGTGCTCAGCAATGTTCTTCCTTGAATCCATCCAAGATCTAAGGTAGCTGGGGACTCTGTCCCATTGGTCAAGGATAAAATGAAGATTGACAACTTCAGATTAAGAATTGATGTACTCACCATAATATTCCATCTGAGTTGTGCATCTTCATTTATCGTTGACTTCCCTCCCTGTCTCCTTCCCCTGGCCTTTCCAGAGTTCTTTGGTAGAATGGATAGGGCACATACCTCTATGTTTGGCTACTTATATGTAGTAGATATGGTTTTACTAGGCCTCCTGTCTTTACATCTGTTTAGCTCTAATCTGCAAACTTGATCTGAGGTAACTAGGAGAGAGGCATAATGGGTAGGGTTGAAGCTTGAGAGTTGTTGGCCTGTGCAAGCTGTGGAAATGGCCGAGACAGTTCCGATGTTTGGAACCGAACCCACTGGTCAAGCTAAATGAAGATGGACAACTCAAATGGAACATTACGGTGAGTACATAACTTCTTTTTTTTCCCATTAAAATTAGCCAAGGGCAATTACCACAGACTTCGCACACACATGATCTGCTCACACAGTGTCAGAAGCAGCTGGTGCACCTCATACTGGAAAAGCTTCAATTAACAGCCTGGTTGATCCAGTCTTGACTCTCTTTAGGCACTTGTTTTATAAGGATGCACAGTGGGTGTTAAAGTAGGCCAGAAAACCTGCTAATAGAAAATCTTGGTACATAAATTGAAACAGAGTGTCCATTGAAGTTAATATCTCTCTGGTTTTGAAATATTTGTGTGAGCTTCTTCAGGGTGGCCTGTCGTACGCACCCATTAAGGTGCATTTAGTAGCCATCTCCACTTGTCTGCCATTGGATCCCCCTTTTTCCTTTTCTCTTTTGGCAAAATATTTTATGAAGGGAGTTCTGAGTATGAGACCCCCTTGCAAGCAATTTTTTTCTTTGTAGGATCTAAATTGTTCTTGAAAAAATTGACATTATCACCTTTTGAATCAGCAGCTCATGGTGTGCTCAAGATGTTCTTCGTGTTTCACAGTTGCAGTCATTACATTTGGGTAATCCTGCTGGCAGGTTGCCCTCAGCCGGCCTGAATTCCAAAGTCTTGGGTCCTGCGTCGGTTGCTGTCACCCCCTCCTTGACGTCAGGTGGTCAGGGGTATAAATGAAGTAGCCGACGCCATTTTCTTCAGTCTTTCTTGCCGTGCGGTGCCCGAAGCAGAAGCAGTTCTCAAGTGCCGGTCGGCCGACTCCTGAGATTTTTGTGTTTGAGTTTCAGATCCGAAGTCTTCAATAAAGCTAAGTACCCCATTGGGGAAACTTTTTTTCTTGCTCCAGACCGATGTCAAAAAAAGTTAATAATTGTATTTCTTGTGGTAAGCAAATACCTCATAAGGATTTTCATTCTTACTGTATTCCTTGCCTAGGTCCTGATCACAACGTTACTGGTTGTCGGTTTTGTGCTAGATTTAACCAACGCACTATTAAGCGTCAGTATGATTTTGCTTTAAACTATTTTGGATGCCAGTTTAATTATCCTGAAATGTCGTCGGATAGCCATCCGCCTACCGGAGTTTACAAAAAACGCAAAGAAAAGAATAAAGAAAAACAACCGAGGCCCAAAACCGATGACGAAGCTTCTAAGCCAGTCGCCGGTTCGCCGCTTCTCAGTGAGGCGCTTTCGTAGCCCCTGATGCCTGCTACTTTAGAGTTGCAGGCCGCTACCGACTCCCATGTGGAGTCGGCCATGCTGCTGGATACTCAAGGTATTGGAGCCTTGGAAGCTAATCCCTCAGATGGGTCTGGAGCCGCTGAGCAGGTACCGGCTTCTGAGGGTGTATTCAGACCTAAACATCTTTACATTTTAAGCAACTTCAGCTTCAAAGACAAAGGCTAAAACACCTTCTGAAGCAACAAACAAACTCAAGAGCCACGTGGACAGGCCTCTATGCCCAAAAAACAGATGCTCAAGATGGCCGAAGACTTGATTACCTTGATCAGGGGTTCCCATCCCCCACCTGATAAGAGGCCTAGGCAAGACACTGACTATGAATCTTCAGATCAGATTTCCGTTTCTTTTGATTCCTCTTCTGGTCAGGAATATTCTCTCCCCCCCCCCCATGAAGATTCTGATGCTGAAGAATGTATTCCTTCAGCATCTCCTCCTGAGGACTATTCCTTTGGGGAAACCTTGCATACCATGAGGGAGCATTTCCACTGGGAGAGTCAAGATTTCTCAGAATCTAAAAAGAGGCTCAGGGATTTTCTTTTACTACCTGAGCACAGGCCTGTAGCCATTCCACCTGTGTTAGACATTGTAGATGATGTGTTTTCAGAGTCTAGTCTGACACCTGACTCCTTACCCCCAGTCCCTGTTAAGCCTGACAGATATTATAGGGTTCCTGACTCACACAAATTTATTTTTAAAAACCCTGCTGCTGACCCAAAAACTATTTCACAGGGTCCAAAGGGAGTTAAGGCTTCCATGGCAAAAAATCCAACCCCCTCTGACAGAGATTCAAGGGCACTGGATAGATGGGGAAAAAGGTTTACACATCTGCAACTTTGGCTGTAAGGCCTTAAACTGTCAATTTCATATGCTTAAGTATCAGCAACATGTCATGGGATGGCTTAAACAGAAAATGTTATTAAATACTGAATGTGCAGAAAACAAGGAAATGCAGTATTTATTGTATGCAGCAGAACAAGTTGGAAAGCATACTTTGCAATGTGGTTTTGATTCTTTGGAGGCCTCCTGCAGAGCTGCAGCTACGGGTTCTGTAATTAGGAGGCATGCTTGGCTAAAGGAACAAAATCTGCCTGATCATGTTAAAGTTAAATTACCAGATGCACCTTTACAGCATGATACTTTGTTTGGTGTTAAGGCAGAAGAGGTGTTAAAGAAAATGGAGGACAAAGCTAAATCAATGCAAACTGTCAAAGATTTTTTACAAGTACAGCCACCTAGATTTAGTAGACACTGGCCTTTTTTTGAATTTAATGAAATTCTTTATCAACAGATTAAAGGCACAACGATGGGAGCAGTTTTCGCTCCAGTATATGCAAATCTATTTATGGGTTATTTTGAAACCAAATTTCTATATAGAATGTGCTTTTTCAGAAGTCATGTAATAGAATATTATCGTTACATAGATGATTTAATCTTTCTATGTGAAGGGGGTAGTTTAGATGTACGTAATTTTATTCATGACCTAGACTGTAATAATTTTGGTATAAAGTTTGATGGAGCTCAGTGGGGAGATAAAGTTACATTTTTGGATGTAAATTTGCATGTTAGAGGTAATAAGGTAGTAACATCAGTGCATCATAAATTTGAAGGTGTGAATAATTTCATTAATGGGACTAGTTGCCATCCTCCACACTTAATATCAGCACTTCCCTATAATGAATTATTGTGAATTTCAAGATTAACTAGTGATGAACAACAAAAAGAATTAGAAATTGAGTTGACTTGTCAGAAAATTATCAAAAGAGGTTATAGTGTAGAAAGTGTAGAACAAGCTAAAAATAATTTGAATTTTAATAATCAGACTCATAAACAAGTAAAATATAGGGCTAAATCAGATAAAATGTGTATAATCAACAAGTGGATAAAATGTTTTTTGTTACAACATATGGAACATATACAGAGAAATTAGTAAAAATTGTTATGTTTTATTGGACACATTTGTTACAAGATCCATGCTTGGGTGAATTGTTACCTCAAAAACCTATGGTGTCTTATAGACGTGGAAAAAGTATTAAAGATATGCTAGTTCATGCTTATTTTATTTTTTCTGCTGCCAGTCTAACTAAATGTATTTCTGATTATGGTTTTAAAGCATGTGGTCATTGTAGTATATGTAACCAAACAGTAAATTCTTTTGACTGTATAAATGGAAAGAAATTTGATGTGAATGGTAATTTTAGTTGTAACACAGAGGGTATTTTTTTTGTACTCAAATGTTAATGCAATTTATTTTGCATAGGTGAATCAAAAAGAAGTTTTCGAGTCAGGTTCTTAGAACATCTGAGAAATATTAAAAATGAAAAGGTAGAAAGCCCTTTAGGCTTTCATTTTAAAAAATATCATAACAGTGATGGCAAGAATTTAACAGGCACAATTTTGGAAAAAGTACATTGTGTGAAAGGTATGTGCTTGAAGAATAAACTACAATGGAAAGAAGCACTGTTTATTTTAAAATTTGACACTCTACACCCTAAGGGGTTAAATAGAGAGCTTGATTGGAAATGGCTGCTGTAATTAAGTGTTTTTCTAATTGTTTTATTAGAATAGTTTTTTACTATATAAAGGAATGAGAAATGAGTTTTGTTATACTCTGTTAAAAGGCTTATGCCGAGGCGCTGGAGAACATCAATTGTTGGTACTATAAAATAAATTCTTTGGATATACTGGCTGAGTCGTTTCCTGGACTATTTTTCCTTCTTGGTGGTTTAATATACTTTTATCAGTGGCCAGTGATCCTTCTTTCCAAACTCCCAGAATTGTTCGTGAGGAACTGGGAGATACTACTCAAAGAAGTTTTGAACAAAATATTCTACAGGTGGGAGAACGTCTGCCTGATAGAGGTATGAATTCTACATCCCATTTGGGAGAGTCACAGAAGATTTGGGATAAAGTGCTGTTGGATGGATGTCAAAAACAGACTGTTAATCCATTCTCTACTATAGGACAACATCATACTGCAGCTATGTCAGCTGAATTACAAGGTACTGTTAAAAAACTTGAAAGTTTACTTTTTAAAGAAAATGCAACACATTATAACATTATTAGCTTACAAAGGTATCTGGAGCTGAATATTACTCCAAAGGGCTTAAGACCTTTCAAAAATCCTTCTACGCCCTTTGATGAAAAAAATGTAGAAGATGTACAGTTTGCAAAAAGATGGGCGATGGCAGCACATCGCTGTACAACAGAATGGGTGGCCATCCTAGTCGAAAGAGATTTGTTAAAACAAAAACTGATTAAAAATGACATTGCAAAGCTGTGCTCTAGTTTATGCACTTCTTTGACGGTCCCTAGATTTGAGGGCGTGTTAAAAGATCTTAATGAGAAAGTACTGAGTAAAACTGAGACTTTGATTGACAGAAAAATACACAAATTGCAGAGAGATCTGAGGGATTATGCAAATGAGACTGATTTTACCAATAAAAACCATCTGAAAACCATGGGCAGGTTTTCTGGTAAAAGAATGGTAAAGAAAAAACATGGTGTCTCGTTTGCTTCATCTGAAGCAACAGAAGCTTCAGGAGAATGGTCGGATGAAAATGCAGACTTTCCTTCACTTCCTCCAGCTCAAAAAAGTGAATATATGTATGAACATTTTTATAACAGACCCAATACAAGTGAGAGAGGTCGGAAAAGGAGACAAGCAGATACGACGTGGGGCAGGCAACAACAGAATCAACAGGGGAAAAGGAAAAGATGGTATTAACTTTCTTAAGACTAATGGTGTTAATGACAGGTTAGATGAACAGTATGTTTTTAATTTAACTGGCAGTTCTTTTTCAGATACTGAAATAGCAGTATTAAATTGTGGCATTAAGTTTATTCCTACTGTTGTTTCTAATATGCATACATTTAAAATAGATGTTTTTAAGCTAGTAAGAAAGTTACATCTTTTGTGCTTTTTTTCAAAGTCAAAGGAAAAGAATGTACAAGTAACTAATTCCTTTGATATGGATGATTCTTTGAACGAGACAAATTCTATGGAATTTTTTTCTTGTGATTCTTTTTTTGAGAATGATGAAACTGTGAATGCTTACTGTCTATTACTGACAGAGGGGATTAGCATAAAAAGTAACTATATACCTCCTTTTACTAATGAGGCAGTGAAATGTTTTTCCAGCATAGTGAATTATTCTATGCAGGATATTTTAAAAAAAAAGGAAAAAGTGTCTTATAATCTAACTAAAAATGAATGGGAGGCTTTAACGAAAATGAGATGTAGAAAATATATCATATTTAAGCCCTCAGATAAAGGCAATAAGTTAGTTATAATGACAGTAGAACAGTATTATAAGATGTGTATGGATAATTTAAATAATGAGGAAGTATATAGAATTGCTATATGGAAGGAATATGAAACAGCCTTGTCAATATATAATGAACTAATAAATAGGGGGTATAGACTTGGCTATTTTACCAAAAAGGACATAGAGAGGAAATTTTCCATAGAAAATTGTACTATGGCTAAATTTTACTGTCTTCCTAAACTACATAAAGATAGATATAATCCCCCAGGTCGTCCTATAGTGTCTGCTTGCAACTATTTTCTTCATAATATAGGGATTGTGTTGCATGAATTACTTTTACCAAAGGTTGTGCAGTTGTCTTCCTATATTAGAGACACCTTTGACTTTCTGGAGAAAATTAATAAAATTCAGTGGAATGAAAATAGGTACTGGATAGTAGTAGATGTTAAAAATTTGTATACTAATATTACACATGAATTAGGGGTGGAAGCTCTTAAATTTCATTTGGGTGAAACTCCACTTACTTATTATACAGTTGATTTAATACTGTTTTGATTTAAAAATAATTTTTTTGAATTTAATGAAATTCTTTATCAACAGATTAAAGGCACAGCGATGAGAGCAGTTTTCGCTCCAGTATATGCAAATCTATTTATGGGTTATTTTGAAACCAAATTTCTATATAGAATGTGCTTTTTCAGAAGTCATGTAATAGAATATTATCGTTACATAGATGATTTAATCTTTCTATGTGAAGGGGGTAGTTTAGATGTACATAATTTTATTCATGACCTAGACTGTAATAATTTTGGTATAAAGTTTGATGGAGCTCAGTGGGGAGATAAAGTTACATTTTTGGATGTAAATTTGCATGTTAGAGGTAATAAGGTAGTAACATCAGTGCATCATAAATTTGAAGGTGTGAATAATTTCATTAATGGGACTAGTTGC
Organism: Protopterus annectens; assembly: GCF_019279795.1. NCBI lineage: Eukaryota > Metazoa > Chordata > Ceratodontiformes > Protopteridae > Protopterus > Protopterus annectens. The sequence continues at coordinate 581,068,131 of NC_056733.1, read as the reverse complement.
CATCCTCCACACTTAATATCAGCACTTCCCTATAATGAATTATTGCGAATTTCAAGATTAACTAGTGATGAACAACAAAAGGAATTAGAAATTGAGTTGACTTGTCAGAAAATTATCAAAAGAGGTTATAGTGTAGAAAGTGTAGAACAAGCTAAAAATAATTTGAATTTTAATAATCAGACTCATAAACAAGTAAAATATAGGGCTAAATCAGATAAAATGTGTATAATCAACAAGTGGATAAAATGTTTTTTGTTACAACATATGGAACATATACAGAGAAATTAGTAAAAATTGTTATGTTTTATTGGACACATTTGTTACAAGATCCCATGCTTGGGTGAGTTGTTACCTCAAAAACCTATGGTGTCTTATAGACGTGGAAAAAGTATTAAAGATATGCTAGTTCATGCTTATTTTATTTTTTCTGCTGCCAGTCTAACTAAATGTATTTCTGATTATGGTTTTAAAGCATGTGGTCATTGTAGTATATGTAACCAAACAGTAAATTCTTTTGACTGTATAAATGGAAAGAAATTTGATGTGAATGGTAATTTTAGTTGTAACACAGAGGGTATTGTTTATGCACTCAAATGTGAATGCAATTTATTTTACATAGGTGAATCAAAAAGAAGTTTTCGAGTCAGGTTCTTAGAACATCTGAGAAATATTAAAAATGAAAAGGTAGAAAGCCCTTTAGGCTTTCATTTTAAAAAATATCATAACAGTGATGGTAAGAATTTAACAGGCACAATTTTGGAAAAAGTACATTGTGTGAAAGGTATGTGCTTGAAGAATAAACTACAATGGAAAGAAGCACTGTTTATTTTAAAATTTGACACTCTACACCCTAAGGGGTTAAATAGAGAGCTTGATTGGAAATGGCTGCTGTAATTAAGTGTTTTTTTAATTGTTTTATTAGAATAGTTTTTTACTATATAAAGGAATGAGAAATGAGTTTTGTTATACTCTGTTAAAAGGCTTATGCCGAGGCGCTGGAGAACATCAATTGTTGGTACTATAAAATAAATTCTTTGGATATACTGGCTGAGTAATTTCCTGGACTATTTTTCCTTCTTGGTGGTTTAATATAATATAATATAATTGGTCCTTTCTTGTCTCAGGCAGATCCAGACACCCTAGGGGCAGATCCCAGGTACAAGGTTATTACAGATCCAAGCAATGGGGTGCTTTTACCTCCAATGCTGGAGACAATAGATCACAAACATACAGAAAACAGCCTCAATGACTTCCCCCTGCCTGCACCAAGCACTTATCTTCTGGCAGCTCCCTTAGGGGGAACATTAGCACTTTTTGCTCAAAATTGGCACATCATAACCCAGGACAAGTGGGTTCTAAACATAGTGTCACAAGGTTACAAGTTCCATTTCCATTCTCTGCCAAAGGCAAACGGCTGCCCAGATTTGCCAAAAAAATCAATGGGCAGAGGCACAAAAACAAGTCTCATCCCTCATGGACATGGGGGGCATTCAACAAGTACCAGACCAAGAGCAGGGACAAGGTTTTTACTCAAGACTGTTCTTGGTACCCAGAAAGGACAAGGCCTGGAGGCCGATACTGGACCTATCTATTCTGAATACTTTCCTGGATATTCCAAAATTCAAGATGTTGACCTTGCATCAGCTTCTGCCCATGCTGGGCAAGAATGCTTGGCTTGTGACTTTGGACCTATAAGAGGCATACTTGCATGTCCCAATCAGACAACCATGCAGAAGATACCTCAGATTCAAGGCAGGTTCAATGCATTACCAATTCTTTGCACTGCCCTTTGGCTTATCTACTGCACCCAAGGTCTTTACAAAGTGCCTGGCACCAGTAATTGCATTCTGCAGACAAAGAGGAATACAAATATACCCTTACTTGGATGACTGTCTCATTCAAGCAGAGAACAAGGACATTCTTATTCAACATCTGGCATTCGTGAAAATACTTCTGACATACCTAGGGTACACAGTCAACAAAAAGAAATCAAAACTAGTACCCTCACAAGAGATTACATTCCTGAGTGCAAGTTTGAATACAACTGCCCAGATGGCTTATCTCATGCTAGACAAACAAAGGCAACTGGCTACCTATTTCAAAATGTTGGCAACAAAGACCCAGTTACTGCAAGAAAAATTCTGCAGGCTTGGGGCTTCATGGCATCCTGCATCCTGCTAATTCCATATGCATAACTGCATATGAGGAAACTTCAATGGTACCTAAAAAGTGTTTGGACTCAACATTCACACAGCCTGGAAGCAGTCATTACTCTCATCCCCTGCCTACAACAGGAGTTTCGAAGGTGGGCAAAGACTTGTCACCAGAACAAGGGACAACCATTCACATTACCTCCAGCCAGGCAGACACTAACAACGGATGCATCAGACTGTGCCTGGGGAGCCCACATGGCAGGAAGAGGCAGTCAGGGCACATGGTCCTCAAACCAAATGCATCTACATATCAGTCAAAAAGAGATGTTAGCCGTGCAAAATGCCCTGACTGCCTTCAAGGACCAACTTCATCCAGGACAACTACTGATAAAGACAGACAACACCATGGTCATGTGGTATATAAACAAGCAGGGGGGCACACTTTCTTACCCCCTTTGCAGACTATCCATGACCTTGTGGGACACAGCTTTGACTTACCAAGTACATCTGCAGGCACAATTCCTGCCAGGAAAGGAAATTACTCAGGCAGACGAACTAAGCAGAAACCTCATGGATCCCCACAAGTGGAAACTGGGTCCACAAGTCTTCAGCATAAGAAGGAAATGGGGATGGCCAGACATAGATCTATTTGCTTCCCCTCTCAATTACCAACTAAAAAGATTCTGCACAAGGACTTATCACAGACAAGTATGGAAAGTAGACGCCCCATCTTTCAGCTGGAAAAAACCTGTCAGTATATGCCTTTCCTCGACTGCCTCTACTCCTAAAGGTGCTCCTAAAGGTAAGGCAGGAGAAGCCAAAGATGATACTGATTGCCCTAGACTGGCCATGCCAGGTATCCAATACCAAGAAACATATCTCTATACCCAGCGTGGCCCTTACCTCAGATACCTCGACTACTGTCCCAGCAAAACAATGCATCAGATCATGCACAGCCAACTCAGGACATTAAACTTGGCAGCATGGCGGATAATGTAGTCATACAAAACACACCTCTCAGTAAAGCTGTGATGGATGTTATTCTGGAAGTCAGAAGGCCTAGCACTAGAAAGTCTTATGCTGGAAAATGGAAGAGATTCTGTGCCTGGAACCAGGCATAGGGAACTGATACAACAATACCAAATATTCCTCAGATTTTGCAATACTTAACTGAGATGCTGGACAAAGGCCTATCTTTTTCATCAATTAAAATTCATACCTCTGCCATTTCAGCTCATTACAATACAGAGCCACCACTTTTTTTCTCCTCCTTTAATAAGGCAGGTACCTTAGAGGAGCCAAAAATTTAAGGCCCCAAGGAGACTACCAATACCTGCATGGGACCTCAACTATGTCTTGGAAAAACTCTCCCTACCTCCTTTTGAGCCAGTGGCTACTGCTGACATGAAGTTTTTATCTTGGAAAACAGCACTGCTCTTAGAAATTACTTCTGTAAGACGAGTTTCATAGCTACAGGCGCTCATGGCTGTGGAACCTTTCATCATTTTTCATCCAGACAGGGTCTCCCTGAGGACAAACCCAACATTTATGCCTAAAGTAGTGTCCAGTGTGGCGCTTAACCAAGCCATCCATCTGCCTACCTTTTACCCAAATCCACAGAACAAGAGGGAGAGAATTCTGTATTCTTTGGACATAGACACCTTAGATTCTACTTGGACAGAACCAAAGCATTCAGGAAGACAGAGCAATTACTAGTGACATATGCTGCAGGATCACAAGGAAAGCCTATCTCAAAGCAGACTGTTTCTAAGTGGTTAGGACACTGCATTCGTTTCTGCTATGTACACCATGGCAAACCAGTGCCTAAGGGAATTAGGCCTCATTCCACCAGAGCTGCAGCTACCTCAGCAGCCTTTCTCAGGGGAGTACCAACCAGAGACATTTTAGAGGCGGCTACTTGGAGTTCAGTGCACACCTTTACAAAGCACTATCATTGCCACTCTACTCTAAATCCTGGGAAGGTTTTGCCACTGCAGTTCTGCAGGGCCTCTTAGCCGCTCCTACTGCTGTCTAGTACCAACCCCCTAACCATAGCTTTGGGACTCTACCCAAATGTAATGACTGCAACAGTGAAACACGAAGAACATAGTACAGTTGTGTACACTTACCATAAATGTAGATGTTCGAGTGTATTCACTGTTGCAGTCCAGATTACCCACACACCTTCCCCCTTTTTTCTTCTGAATCTTACCTTTCCTCCTCTGATTTATACTACCTATGTGGTGTATTTGCTTATATCTAAAGGTAAAATTTATATTGGTATATTTATATAAAGTTTGGCTACCCTTTTTGGGGGCACCTGACATCTGGGGCAAGAAAAACAGAAGAAAATGGCGGCTACTTCATTTATACCCCTGGCGACCTGACGTCAGGGAGGGGGTGACAGCAGCTGATGCAGGACCCAAGACTTTGGAATTCAGGCCGGCTGAGGGCAACTGCCAGCAGGATTACCCAAATGTAATGACTGCAGCAGTGAATACACTCGAACATCTACCTTTATGGTAAGTGTACACAACTGTACTTTCTTCATGTGGAAAACTGTTTTACTTATTGCTCTAACATCTGCTAGGCAAGTTTCTAAGCTGCAAGCTCCCATGGTGGGGCAACCTTATCTGATTTTTCACAGGAATAGGGTTGCCCAACCACTGGGGATGCGCAAGCCAGTGCATTTCTTTGTGCTGGTCCCAAGCCCCGATAAATGGGGAGGGTTGCGTCAGGAAGGGCATCCAGCATAAAATTTTGCCAAATCATACATGCGGACAACAGCACAGATATACATACCGGATCTGTCGAGGCCCGGGTTAACAGTGACCGGCACAAATACTGTTGGCCAACAGGGTGTTGGCGGAAATTGGGCTACTGTTGGCCGAAGGAGGAGAAGAGGGGGAAGGCATGCCCGAAGGCAGGCAAAGGCTAGGACTGTGGTAGTGAGGGTCGGAACTTTGAATGTTGGCAGTATGACAGGTATAGGGAGAGAACTATCTGATATGATGGACAGAAGGAAGGTTGGTATATTGTGTGTGCAAGAGACCAGATGGAAGGAGAGCATGGTTAGGTGTATCGGAGGTGGGTTCAAATTGTTTTATCATGGTGTGGATGGGAGGAGAAATAGCGTAGGGGTTATCCTGAAGGAACAGTATGCTAATAGTGTTTTGGAGGTGAAAAGAGTGTCAGATAGAGTGAGGTTTATGAAGTTGGAAATTGATGGTGTAATGATGAATGTTGTTAGTGCATATGCTCCACAAGTTGGATGTGCGATGGATGAGAGAGAAAAATTTTGGAGTGAGTTTGATGTAGTGGTGATGACTGTACCCAAGGGTAAGAGAGTGGTGATTGGAGCAGATTTTATTGGGCATGTTGGTGAAGTGAACAGAGGGGATGAGGAAGTGATGGAAAGGTATGGTGTTAAGCAAAGGAATGCAGAAGGTTAGATGGTGGATTTTGTGAAAAGGATGGATATGGCTGTGGTGAATACGTATTTTAACAAGAGGGAGGAGCATAGGGTGACATACAAGAGTGGAGGAAGATGCACACAGGTGGATTATATCTTATGTAGAAGGGCCAGTCTGAAGGAGATTGGAGACTGTAAAGTGGTGGCAGGGGAAAGTATAGTTAGGCAGTATAGGATGGTTTGTAGGATGACATTGATGATCAAGAAGAGGAGGAGGAGTGTGAGGGCAGCACCAAGGATCAAATGGTGGAAACTAAAAAAGGGTGATTGTAGGGTTGAGTTCAGGGAAGAGTTAAGACAGGCAGTGGGTGGCAGTGAAGAGTTACTGAATATCTGGGTAACTACAGCAGAGCTAGTAAGGGAGACGACTAGAAAGGTGCTTGATGTGACATCTGCAAATAGGAAGGAGGACAAGGAGACCTGGTGGTGGAATGAGAAAGTACAGGAAAGTATACAGAGGAAGAGGTTGGCGAAGAAAAAGTGGGATTGTCAGAGAGTTGAAAGACAGGAGTCCAAGGAGATGAGGTGCACGGCAAAGAGAGAGGTGGCTAAGTATAAGGCGTATGAAGAGTTGTATGAAAGGTTGGACACTAAGGAGGGAGAAAAGGACCTGTGCCGATTGGCTAGACAGAGGGACCGAGCTAGTAAAGATATGCAGCAGGTAAGGGTGATAAACGGTAATGAGGGAAACGTACTCACAACCAAGGAGAGTGTGTTGAGCAGATGGAAAGAGTACTTTGAGGGGCTGATGAATGAAGAGAATGAGAGGGAGAGAAGGTTGGATGATGTGCAGATAGTTAATCATGAAGTGCAGTGGATTAGCAAGGAGGAAGTAAGGATAGCTATGAAGAGGATGAAGAATGGAAAGTCTGTGGGTCCAGATGACATACCTGTGGAAGCATGGAAGTGTTTAGGTGAAATGGCAGTGGAGTTTTTAACTAGATTGTTTAATGAAATCTTGAAAAGTGAGAAGATGCCTGAGGAATGGAGAAAGTGTTTTGGTACCGATTTTTAAGAATAATGGTGATGTGCAGAACTGTAGTAACTACAGAGGGATTAAATTGATCAGTCACAGCATGAAGTTATGGGAAAGAGTAGTGGAAGCTAGGTTAAGAAGGGAAGTGTTAATTAGTGATCAGCAGTATGATTTCATGCCAGGAAAGAGCACTACAGATGCAATGTTTGCTCTGAGAGTGTTGATGGAGAACTACAGAGAAGGTCAGAAGGAGTTGCATTGTATCTTTGTGGAATTAGAGAAAGCATATGACAGGGTGCCTAGAGAAGAGTTGCGGTATTGTATGAGGAAGTCGGGAGTGTCAGAGAAGTATGTAAGAGTGGAAAAGGATATGTACGAGGGTAGTGTGACAATGGTGAGGTGTGCAGTGGGAGTGACAGATGCATTTAAGGTGGAGGTGGGATTACATCAAGGATCAACTGTAAGCCCTTTCTTATTTGCAGTGGTGATGGACAGGTTGACAGATGAGAGCAGACAGGAGTCCCCGAGGACTATGATGTTTGTAGATGACATTGTGATCTGTAGTGAGAGTAGGTAACAGGTGGAGGAGACCCTGGAGAGGTGGAGATGAGATGGCAGCTGGAGATATGCTCTAGAGAGAAGAGGAATGAAGGTCAGCAGGACTAAGGCAGATTATATGTATGTGAATGAGAGGGAGGACAGAGGAATGTTGAGGATGCAGGGAGTAGAGGTGGCAAAAGTGGATGAGTTTAAATACTTAGGATCAGCAGTTCAGAGTAATGGTAAGTGTGGAAGAGCGGTGAAGAAGAGAGTACAGACATGATGGAGTGGGTGGAGAAGAGTGTCAGGAGTGATTTGTGACAGAAGAGTACCAGTAAGAATGAAAGTTAAGGTGTACAAGAGGGTAGTGAGACCAGCTATATTACATGGGTTGAAAACAGTGGCATTGACAAAAAGGCAGGAGTCAGAGCTGGACGTGGCAGAGTTAAAGATGTTAACATTTGCACCGAGTGTGACAAGGGTGGACAGAATTAGGAATAAGTATATTAGAGGGTCAGCCCAGGTTGTAAGGTTTGGAGACAAAGCCAGAGAGGCAAGATTACGTTGGTTTGGACGTGCTGAGGAGGGATGCAGAGTATATTGGGAAAAAGATGCTAAGGATGCAGCTGTCAGGTAACAGGAAAAAAGGAAGGCCTAAGATGAGGTTTATGGATGTGGTGAGAGAGGACATGCAGGTGGTTGGTGTGACAGAGCAAGATGCAGAGGACAGGAAGAAATGGAAACAGATGATCCGCTGTGGCGACCCTTAATGGGAGCAGCCGAAAGGAGAAGGGTTGCATTATGCACTAATCCTTCTTTCATGCTGAAAGTCGTATCAGATTTCACTTTTAGTCTCTTAATCTCTCTGTATTCTTTCCAGAACTTAAAAATGAGGGGGGATACTTCATACCTTGGATGTGCATAGGGAGCTCAGGTACTACGTTTACAGATGAAAGTCCTTTAAGAAGACCAAAAGGCTTTTTATTTCCTATTATAGGGCAGAGAAAGGTTAATCTGTCTCTAAGCCAACCTTTGCTTTTTAGTTGTCCTCTAGTATTTTTGTTGCACCCACCATTGCAAAGTGAATCCAGGCATGGTAAAGGCATATTGCAGTAGGGCCTTTTCCTCTTCAGTAGTGTATTGGAAAGGAATGGACTTTAGACATATTCTAGAGGCAGCAACTTGGTCTTCTGTCCATAACTTCATGAAGCACTACAAACTGGATGCTTTCTCTAGATCCAGAGCAGGCTTTGGCGAAGACCATGTTCCAGGGGCTCCTGAACCCTTATCCTTCCTCCTCCCTGGTTGGGTAAACTTTGGGAATCTACCTATGTGCCAGTAAGGCAGTGTGTTTGTTGAACATAGTATATTAGCATAAGTTCCACTTACCTGTATGAGTAGATGTTTGAAGAACATTACTGGCAGTACCCACCCACCGTCCCCCTTTTTTTGTTAGGTGTATATAGTTGGTTATGGTATTGCTGTTGTGTTTTTCTGTCAGCAATCTTTCTTGTGTTGTGTGTATTTCTGGAGTTTGGAACAGTATTTGCAAAGTTTGTGTTTCCGTCTGCTCTTCCTGTTGGACCCTTGAAAAAACAAATGGGTCTTCTCTGTGAGCGTGAAGGGCTGCCCTAGTCCTGCTAGGTAATTGGCCCTTCACTATCACAATAGGCAATGTGAGGAGTTCTGAGTTTTGACAGACTGACAGTGGGAGGGTTTTAGGGCACTATTACCCATATGCCAGTAAGGCAGTCTGTTCTACGAATATCTGCTGTTGTAGGTAATTGGAGCTTAAGCTACTGTACTTTCTTGATAGGACATGTAAAGAGAAAGCTGTATGGGTCATAATTACCTGTATGTCATATGTGATGTAAATGGAAAGCTAAGAAAATTGAAAAATTCTAGGATGCATTAGCATGGAAAGTGAATTATAGAGATGCTGAAATTGTATTCCCATTGTATAGGGAACACTAGTAAGGCTGCATCTGAATTAATTTACATAACATAGAGAGGAATGGAAAATATGCTGTTAAAGAGCATAAAGTACAGGGTTAACAAAATTGTAAAGGGAATGGGACAGGATATGAGGGGAAATTGAGATATTTGGATATGTATTCATTGAAAGAGAAAGGAAGTATGTGACTTGGGTTTGTCACCTTGTTAAGCAGAAAGTTTGAAGAGGGAAGGCAATGTTCACCATGCAGAGGAGAAACAGGTTTATTCCAGCACACAGGATGTTGAGAGATTGGTGTGAGATTCAAGATGCTGAATGTAGCTTTTCTTCCTGGTGGATCAAACATATTGTGAAGATACAATAGGCTAAGGTGGAAATTATAATGGTTAGCCAACAAGGAATGAACCATCAAGCAGAAGGGGACTGCTCTCATCCATCTCCAATAAAAAGGCCACATGGAGACTTTGCCAGTGAAACTGTTTCCTGTGTTCCAAAGAAAAATGCTTGAGTGACAGAAAAAAGCACAGGAGCTGACTAGAAGAATCAGGAATACTTTTGATTTAAACCAGAGACTGGTATTTTGGAGAAGAAATGATCAAGAAGAACTGCAACCATGTGGAATTAGTGAATAAAAGGGAGACTGTAAAGCATCAGTCACATTAGATATTTTTATTTTATTTTACATTTGTTGACCGGGATAGTCCGACTCGATACATGTCCATTTTCAGCGGAGGCCCAGGGAGAAAAGCTCCACAAAAATAATGATAATAATAGTACAATAATATTCCAAGGGAGCAAAGGATTTGGATACATCATTTCAGAAGGTCTAGCACAGTAGGAATACACTGGCACATGCTAAAGGTTAACAGAGTGAGAAAAAAATATGAAATAGATCATTTCACAAATTTAAAGCACAATAGGAAAATGCTACAGTATACAGAAAGGATAAACTCAGCAGGCATAACTGTACATTATGACATGACACAACAGATGAATGGAATATCTGGCTTGCTCATAGCCTGATAGGTAGAGAAAGACCAAGTTGTTGGATTGGGTTATTCAGGGTTTAGGCAGGGGCTGAGCCAGTTAGTTTTAAAGTATATTTTGAGGCCTTTTTTAAATAGGGGAAGAGATGTTTCTTTGGTAAGAGTTGCAGGAAGAAGGTTCCAAACTTTACCAACTAAGTTAGCAAATAGGGAATCAGCTGCTGTATTGGATTTTAGGGTTAGTACTGATAGTTTGTTGGATGAATGAAGTGGCCTGAGAGCATTATGTGGGCTGATAATGCTTTTGAGGGTTGGAGTATTGTCAGGTTGGTTGAGTACTGTGTGCGCTACTGTAAGCTGGTTGAGCTTTAAAAGGGAAGGAAATTCCAGCCAATCAAGTTGAGTTAGGTTGTTGCAGTGGTGAGTCCTGTATGTCATACCTGTGGCAAATCTAGCTGTATGGTAGTAACAGGAAGATAGTTTGCTGAGGTTAGCTTTAGAGAGGTTAGTAAACCGGTGAGGCATAGAGGAGAGTGGAGAGAAGATGGGTTTGTGCAATAGCAACCCTAACAAAAGGGGTGAGGAAAGGTTTGACCTTGTAGAAGGATCCTAGTTTTTTTTGTTAATGGACTTAATAGTGTGGTCGATATGCACGTCAAATTTGAGGTTAGCATCTGTTATTACTCCCAGGAGCTTAGTTTGGTCATCTGGGGATATGATTGTGCCATTGTTAGACTTAATAGTGAAGAATGGATGAGTGAATCGAGGGGTAGGTGAAAAAAGCAGCCACTTGGATTTGTTGGGATTCAGGACCAGTTGCCGATTAGTTAGCCAGTTTCAATATTGTTAAAGTTATTCTGGATTAGGGATAGCAGATTTCTTTGTAAAGTAAAGCAAGGTCGAATTGTCAGCATATTGGATACAGTGTGCATTTGGAATGGTAGTATGAAGGTCGTTGATGAAGCTAGAGAAGAGGAGGGGACCTAGTGTAGAGCCCTGAGGGACTCCTAGGGTGACTGGGAGATGGGCTGACAACTTGTCCTGCCATAAGACAGCCTGCTGTCTACCACTTAGAATTGAAACCATTGTAGTGAGTCATGTTCCAGGAAGACAGCTTTCAGGGTACTGAGCAGTAGCTGATGGCTTGACCATATCAAAGGCCTTAGAGAGGTCCAGAAAGAGTGCAGATGATAGTTTGTTGTTGTTTTGATTAAGGTTGATGACACTGGTAAAAGATAAGAGAGCTGATGAGGTACTATGGTATAGGCTGCAACTATGCTGAGAGTCTGTGAGAAGTTTATTATGGTTAAGGTAGTGCATTAGTTCTTTTTGGACGCACTTTTCTAATATTTTTGCTAGAGGAGAGAGTATGGCTATGGGCCTAAAGTTGGACAATTCTATGGAACTACCCCCTTTATGTAGGGGTATTACATGTGATATTTTCCATATTGATGGAATGGTTGCCTCGGAGATGGATCTATTAATTAGGATTGAGACTGGGAGAGCGATGGCATCTGCAGCTAATTACAGGTATTCAGCTGGGAGGTGGTTGGCTGCTAGAGTAGTGGGTTTAAGTTTTTTGAGAAGGGCGCAGATATAGTATTAGACAAGTGAAATGTGGCTTTGCAAGAAGTAACAGCTGAAAAAAGATTGGATTTCTGTTGAATGCTAAACTGGTGGGTGAACTGTAAAGCATGTGTACCAGTTTGTTTTTATTGTTTAGAAGGACAATGAAGGGACTGAAGCAGTAACTGAGTAAAACAGATTTCATTCATAATGTGTATAAAAATGTTCTGATACAAACTGCATACTAGAGTGTAAATCATTTTTGTGTATGGTGCAGTTATTTTAATTATGAGCTAGGGGTGTAATAGTAGTAACATCTGTGTATGCTAAAGATATTAAAGCTAGAAAGCAATTTTCCTAGTTATAAAGTATCAAAGCTTTACACTATAACAAGGTAAGAAAGGCTGTGAAGAAGCAAGTTAAAGTTAATATAATGCTGTGATATTGGGCTGCTGGGGTGGAGGATGTAAAAGTATATTAATCTCGTATGTTGAATAAACGTAATAATTATAGGTTCATTGGTATATACCAGGCTAACACCCACCAGGGCCTTTATAACCCTAGCCATGCAATCCAACCCAATTATGTCCTTATGGATCATGGGTATTTGTTAGGAGAAGATAGCTTCATTAGGAAGTTTCTACCACTCTAATATCACCCTCCCCATCCAACCACTACCTTTCTTTCCACTCCACTAACTACCTTGATTATAGCAAGCTCAGATGCTCATAAGCCAGTACTTATTATACAGCAGGAACTTCTTCTTGTAACATTTGTTAATGTCTGTTATGTACTTCACAGATAAAGATTCTAGTTGTCTACTGATGTACTATGTTCTTCATCTGTAAATATGTTGCAAGTAATTGCTATGTAAATTGTTAATCGCTATGTAATCCAATGTAACTACTGTCTGTTTATTTTAACTGTGGAGCTTTTCTCCCCGGGCCTCTGCTGAAAATGGACCTACGTCCAGTCGGACACTCCCGGTCAACAAATATAAATAAATAAATAAATAAATTAAATTTTGTTTGGGATGGAAATAGGGCAGTTGAGTGGAATAAGCTGATTCTCGTATGTTCATAGATCAGTACTAGGCTAGCTGCCCTTGTGGGTCACATTAAGCTTAGCCAGTTTCCCTTTCAAAGGTGGGAATGAAACCCTATATCTTCTGCCTGTGAGGTAAAATCTTGCTGTTTTTTAAGGATGTGCGCCTAGGTTACTGTCATTGGTTGAAGCTATAGACAAAATTATGAAAGGCATGGAAACGTTTTCTTATATTTGCAGTCATTCACTATTTTTTTTATTTGGCAAATGCTGGCAGGATGAGATGAGATGTCTACCGATGCAAACAAATAACCATGGCAAGTCTGAACAGTGTGTTCTGGGTAATCTTTACAAAGAACTTTCATGTATTTGAAAAGTTGCTAGCAGTCATTTCTCATTGCCAACTTCTTTTACTTGGAGACAAACTGTCTGCAAGTGCAAGCAATTAATTATGAGTGCTCTTGAAGACTGTGCTGAGACAAATGTAAGAGCTACACTGTAGTTACTTAAATGATTGAGTAATGGAAGTGACTGGAGAATTATTACAGGAGACTGAATTTTCATTAAAAGGAACAACTAGTGAGTGGAGTAAGGTAAAAATGGAGTTTCGGAATAGGGTAGACATAAAAGAGAAAGAGATGTGGGAAAGAAGTAAGAATTATTTATACTGATTGACAAAGGTTAAAGTATTTGCAAAATAAAGGGAATCTCATAGAAATGAAAAGGAGAAACTACAGAGTACTAAAGGGAACATAAGATAGTATTTGATAACATACACAAGTTTAGAAAGGTTGCAGTTAAGCAACTATATATTAATAACTCCAGAACACACAACCTTTGAGCAGAACTACTTAGTAAACAGAAAATAGAATTGGTGGTCACCAAACTAAGGGCTTATGGAACCTTTGACAGGGAAACTAACCAGAGATCCTGTGTCACTAATAGTGATTTTGGAAACGTTATCAAAAATTCATATAAAGCAGAAGAATGTGGAAACTAATAAAAGGCACAAATAGAAATATTTCTACAAGTCTTAAATTTTCTCTAGTTTAGAGGGGAATTAGGCCCTACAGTTAATAGCTAAGACTGGAATAGATTAAATGAGTTGAAAACAGTGAAGTTTAATGAAATACATGTGAAACTCTAGAACCAGACAGTATTCCCATGGAAATTTGGAGCTTGGGTAGGAAGAAAGTAATAACAATCTGGAATATTTTGTCAGTGTTGTAAAAGGGGGGAGTACCAACATGTTGGAAGAAACTTGCGGTGCCTGTTTTACCCAAAGACTAAAGCATAGCAAGGGTGTTGTGAAGAGGGCAGTAATCCCGGGCACAAGGTGTTAAGAGCTGCAATCAGGAAGTGCATTTCCTGAATTCTTTATGTGCCGGCATTTCTGAATGGTGGTTTAGAAATTTACTTCAGTGCTTTGTGTGTGGTGGAAAGTTGTTGCAAGCTGTTTGCTACAGTTGTAAAATAGAAGTCCTTTTTTTTACTCTTAATTGAAGGTTTGAGGGGGCAAGTCTTGATGGACAGAAAGCATTCAATAGAATTATCTCAGATTTTGAGTAGGGCAGTGGTAACATTTGCATTCTCTATTAGAATGATAGGATTAATTATGAGGATATGTGAAGGGCTGGAGGGAAGAATTAAGGTGAGAACCTTCCTCTCTGACAAGCTAGATTTGAACAGGGGAGCACACAAGGGTGAACTCTTTGCCTTTCTTGTAATTTTATATTTAGAGCCATTGGCAAATAAAATTAAGGGACTCTCAAATTCAAGGATATAAATGGTATGATAATCAAGAAGTTAGTTTTGTTTTCAAATGATATTGTTTGGTACTTGAAAATACCCTAAAGGACATGTTGGTGGTGTGGGACATTTTGAGACAGTTTCAAGACTTTTTGTGATATGAAGTTAATGAAGATAAAGGCTGTAGCAGTAAACTGTGTACCCAGTCATGAAATGGATCAGTAGTACTTATTTTCGGAGGGATGTTAAGATGAACTATTTAGGTATATAGATTAAAAAGTGTTCTGTTATGGCAGCAAAGGATATATGAGAAGGGATTAAACAAAATTTAATACTAAAATTGATAAACTGGAAGCTCTTAATTATGGTTATGGATGATAAGATAAAAGCAGTAATAATATTTTTAGTCACTTTAATTTTATGTGCAGGTCAGGCATACTTTTATTAAGCGGAGAAGCTGTGGATGATAATTAGTAAAGAGTTGAAATAATATATTTGGAAGGGGAAGAGGGCAAGAGTTAAGTGAGCCAAGTAGAATCCTCCCCATAAAACAAGGTGGTTTGGGATCACTGATTTGAAGGGATACTTTACAGCCATGCAGTTAAAATGTATATGTATAATGCAGGCTGAGAGCTATAAATCAAATTGGGAAAGATGATAATGAGACTGGAGAAGTTCGAGAAATAAGTAGAGAAGTAGGATTTTAGATAGAAAAGTAACAGTAACCAATACAGAACGTCATATTTGTAAATTAGCAGAAAGTATTCTAACTAAGCCGTCATAAATAGAGAGAAAGGGAGATTTTGCCAGTAGGGATGCAAATAGGAGCTTAGAAAGTAGGCATATAAAGGGGGATGAAATCAACTAAAGAAGACTGGCAAAGGAGACATGCTACTGAGAGTAAATAACTAGAGAACGACTAGTAATAAGAGTGGGATGTGGCTATGCAGAATTTCTACTGCAGATTAGAGGCTGCCTTCCCTACCAGGGAGTGATATGAGAGTATAGGCAAAGTGATAGGGATAGGGGAGTGCTAAGTGCAAGACCAGCTCTAGTTGTAGTTATCAGAACAAAAAATGCTGTTAAAAATGGATTATTAATAGGGCATATGAAGTATGGTATGATAACTATAAGAATCAATCAGAGAAGGTTAGAAGAGTTTGGGAAGAGAGACTGGAAAAATAATTTTCAAAGGAACGGTGTAAAGGCAGTTTTATGGCTCCCAGGTATGCAACAAAGCCAAAAAAGGTTTAGGATTTTTGCTTGTAAGGATTTGCATAGGTATTTTTATACCCCCAAGCAGACTTAAGAAAGTTTTTCCTTAGGTATATAACAAATGTTGGAGGTATGGCGAGAGAAAGTTAATTGCAAGCATGTTGTCTGGGAGTGTAGCAGTTCCCTACAGATTACTTTGTTAGAAATATTGGTGAGAGCAAATAGTTGTAAATAAAGAATTATTATTTTGAGCTAGGGCATAGATTCTGAACTGCCTAGACATAGTAAGGCCTAACTAAGTGTAATGCTAATCACTGCCAAAAGAAAGCAATTGCTAGAAAATGGAAATCAAAAACTAAACTATCTGTAATTGGATTACTAAAGATTGTGAAGGAGAGAAAAAACTGAAGGTGGGATCTTTAGGAAATGGAAGAATAAAATTGCATAGTAAATAGAATTTATGGGAATAATGCATGCAGAATAATGTTCAGGAGGAGGAGTGATGTTTAAGTTAAGGCAGGAATTGAACAGTCTAAATAATTTTGGAGCAAATGATAGATGTATAATGCATGAAAATAATAAAAATGTCACTATGGTTCGTTTTTTACAAATGTATGTGCACATATCTCATTGCGTAAATTGTGAGTTAATAGTGATGTTTAAAAAAAGAAACGTGCATATCGAAGTCTAATGTAACTAAGAAATGGATTCAGATGATATAGGTTCATACTTAGGTTCATAGGTTCATACTAGGCTATCTGCCCGAGGGCATTTACAAGCCTAGCCCATCGTTTTGTGGCTTAGGCCACCCCTTTAGTATGGGGAACTATACCCATTATTTTTCTGTGCCTCTGTCGAGCAGTGACACTGAGGTAATCCCTGGGGTATATCTGCGATCTCCCATCCATTGGTCAAGATTTCTCTTGAACAAGGCCAGCGAGGTGCTCTGCCTCACATGTACCGGGATTTTGTTCCACAGCATAGGGAGTCTTTGGGTGATGAATCTATCCCTCCAGCACGTCCTATTAATAGCCGTGTCAAGGTTTAAGTCTCCGCCTTGTGGCTCTGATGGATCTAGATTTTTGAGGTGAAGCATATTCATCAAATCTGGGTTTGACATGGCCTTGTATGTTAGGCAAAGGTCACCTCTGAGCAAGCATGGCGACTGAATAGAGCTGGAGTTCTTTCAGTCGGGCAGCATAGGACAGATTTTGAGACCCTTTATCCTTTGGTGAGGAACTTTTGTGGCCTCTCCAGCTGCTGCAAGTGTCGGGTCAGATACATTCCGAATGGGGCATTGTACTCAATCATTGGTCTGATGAGTGATGAGTAAAGGGAGACTATGACCTCCCTTGATCTAGATGAGAATCCCTTCATGATAAGGTGGGCAATGTAGAAGGTCTTCCTAACTACTTTAGCTACATGGGTGTCGAATGACAGACTACTATCAACCTGGGTCCCCAGGTCCCTGATAACTTCTTCTGTGCTCAGTGGATTGCCACCTATTTGGTAGCTAGGGGTAACCTTGTTTTTCGAAGGGTATGACTATGCATTTTTTGGCATTTAACTTTAGGCCGTGGCTCTGGCACCAGTTATCCGTTTCTGTGAGACCCTTCTGAAGGATATCTGTGTCAGATGTGTTTTCTACTATGGCGCCCAGTTTGCAGTCATCTGCAAACTTTGTCAGCCATAACCCTCCTGTGTTTGCTTGTACTTCGGAAAAGTAGATGCCAAACAAGAGTGGGCCCAGGACTGAGCCCTGTGGGACACCACTTGTGACAGGCTTTGAGTCTGACATGGCGCCAGCAGCTCTGACCCTGTGGGTTCTGTCACTCAGCCAGTTTGCGACCCATCTTGAATGCCTTTAGTAAAATGTAGCTTAGCAGAACAACTGAGCTACTGGAGTTGTTAGTAATTTGAAGTGTTATTTAATCCTCAAAGAAGCATACCAGTACAAGTTTGTATGTATATGTATGTTCATTGTGATGTAGCATAAATCTTAAATGACATTGAAGGTGACCTGAGTTCAACTAGTAGCTTAGGTGCCTGTTAAGTGATCCACTGCTTCTGGCTAACACATCCCAAGGGGAGGAAGATGTCGGAGGCTTTTATGTCTCATGTATGGGTCTACTTCTAAATTTTGAAGATTCAAAACTTAGACTTTCTTATGGTCAAGAGAATAAGATCGAAGTTTTGAAACTTCAGACTGCTTAAATGGAGATTGCGTACAGTACGGAATGCTCTATTTACCATTTTCCTCGCTATAATGCAATCTTGGAGTTGATATATTTAATTAGCAGGGGGTGTGGGTGGTGCAGGGGGCAAGCCCCTCTGCAAAAACGTAAAAAAAAAAAAAAAAAAGTTTTTTCAAGATTTTCAAAACTTCGATGTTATGGTGTCGACCATAAGAAAGTCGACGTTTTGAAACTTTGACATTTAGAAGTAGATATATATATATAGTCAAATTGGGGCTAGTTGGATTCCTATGTGTGTGTGTGTGTGTGTGTGTGTTTATATATGTATGTACACATATTTATATATATATATATATTTATATATATATATATATATATATATATATCTATAGGGTCACTACGAAATTTAGAAATCCCAAAATCTCGAATTTCAGAACACCCAAGTTCAGAATCTCGAGATCTTGAAACCTCAAAATTGTGAACCCCCCCCAAAACACCACCTAACACAGTAAAACAAGCCCCCCCCCCCTGGACCCACCACAACTTAAATATACCAACTCCAAGTTCGCACTACAGCGAGGACAAGGGAAATCTCCCAGTCTCTCTCATATATATATATATATATATATATATAGTTTCATAGTATAGTACTAGGCTATCTGCCCTGGGGCATTTGTAAGCCTAGCCATAGTGATGTGGCTTTTGCCACCCCATGAAATGGTACAAAAAAATGTACAGAATAAATTTAGAATACTGTGCCTCTGTCTAGTAGTAACACAGTGAAGGTCCCCTTATATAATAGAATTAGTTTACTGTGCCCCTGTCTAGCAGTGACACATATGTGACCCCTGGGGTAAACTTACGATCTCCCATCCACTCATCAAGATTTCTCTTGAAGAGAGTCACTGAGGGGCTCTGCCTAATATGAACTGGGATCTTGTTCCAAAGCATGGGAAGCCTCTGGGTTATGAGTCTATCCATCCAGCATGTCCTATTCATACTTGTGCCGAGGTTTAAGTCTTTAGTTCTTGTGGTCCTGATGGATTTGGATTTTTTGAGGTGGAGCATGTCCATCAGATCCTGATTGGACATGGCCTTGTACGTCAGGCAGAGATCACCTCTGAGCAGGTGGTATGCTACTGAATAGAGCTGAAGTTTCTTTAGTCTGGCAGAATAAGACATATGTTGGAGACCCTTGATTCTCTTGGTGAGGTACTTTTGTGGTCTCTCCAGCTGTTGCAAATGCCGGGTGAGGTACATACCAAATGGGGCATTGTACTCAATCATGGGTCTGATGAGGGAGGAGTATAGGAGTACAATGACATCCTTGGATCTGGATGTGAATCCCTTCATGATGAGGTGTGCAAGGTAGAATGTTTTTCTAACCACTTTGGCAATGTGGGTGTCAAATGAGAGGTCGCTGTCGACTTGGGTCCCTAGGTCTCTGATTATTTTTTCCGTACTCAGTGGGTTGCTGTCTATGTGATAATTTGTGGGTACTTTGTTTTTCCCAAAGGGGATGACTATACATTTTTTGGCATTTAGTTTAAGGCCGTGACTCAGGCACCAGTTGTCCGTTTCTGTGAGGCCTTTTTGTAGGATGTATGTGTCCGCTGGTGTATCGACTATGGCGCCTAGTTTGCAGTTATCTGCGAACTTTGTCAGCCACAACCCTCCCATGTTTGCTTTAACATCTGAGAAATAAATGCCGAACAAGAGGGGTCCCAGGACAGAAACCTGTGGGACACCACTTGTGACTGGCTTTGAGTCTGACATTGCTCCAGCGATTTTAACTTTATGGGTTCTGTCCTTTAGCCAGTTTGCAACCCATCTAGTGACATAAGGGTTTACATTTAAGCTGTTGAGCTTATCTATGATGCCTGAGTTGGGGTATTGTGTCGAAGGCCTTAGCCAAGTCCAGGTAGGCTGTATGGACTGCTTTGCCCTCATCAATGGCTCTAGTGACTGTTTCGAAAAAGTCAACCAGGTTCAAAAGACAGGATCTGCCCTTTACAAAGCCGAACTGGGTGGGGTCAAGTGTCTGTAGGTCCCCTATGTCTCTGTTTATGAGTTCCATAATGATTCTTTCCATAGCTTTGCAGACCAGGCTGGTTAAGCTTATGGGGCGGTAGTTCCCAGGGTCTGTAGAGGTACCCCCTTTGTGGAGTGGGACCACTGTTGCTGTACGCCAGTGTTCAGGTACATATCCAGAAGTAAGGCTAAGGTTAAATAGCATTTTTATGTGTGGGTTTAGCTCCTCTTGGAGTTCACGTAACACGTAACCCGGGGTACCATCAGGTCCCATTGATGCTGTGTTTTTAGCTTTGTTTAGGGTGGTTCTCACTTGGACATCTGAGATGACAGGGAGATTACATTCAGCTGGGATAAGTATTTCTTCTTTTGGGGGTGAGGGAGGGGAGAAATTTGCACTGAACCTGTCAGCCAGAATGTTGGCAATATCTGTGGGTTCAGTGTATTTTTTGTTGTTGTGAACTAACTCTGAGCATATCTGAGGGTTTCTGCCCAGGTTTCTAACATAGCTGAAGAAGGCTTTGTGGTTATCTTTAGTGTCCTTATCGATTTTTCTCTCAAAGTTGGTCTTGGATGTTTTTATGAGAGAACGTAGTTTTCTGCTAATGTTGATCAAAGATGTCTTCCCTTCATGGGATTTTGCTCTGACGTGCAGTAGCTTCCTTCTTTTGTTATACAATTTGTTAATGGCTGAGGTCCACCAGACAGGACGCTTGCCTTTGGTGGAGAGGGACTTGGATTTATTTGGGATTGCATGATCCATGCATTCTTGGAGATGTCCATAGAAATCATTTGTGAAGGATTCGGCATTGTGGGATGTGGTATCCACTGGCACAGTGGGCTTAAAGGATACCATCTCAGTCTTAAGAAGAGTGAAGTCTGCTTTTGAGAAGTTTTTCACTGTGGTCTTTTGTGCTGGGGGTGGAGGTGGGATATGTATATCCAGGGTGATAAGTTTGTGGTCAGATCTCACTAGTGAGGGGTATACTTCCGGTGTGGAGCATTTTGTCCCCATGTTTGTGATGATCAGGTCTAGTGTATTATCTCCCCTAGTGGGAGAGGTGACTAGTTCCAGTGCATTTGAATTTATGAATTCCAGGAACCTTTGGGCTAGGGTGTTAGGGCTAGAATAATGTACCCAATCTATGTTTGGGTAGTTGAAGTCTTCCAGTATGATGGTATTTTGTGATGCATTCATATCCTCCAATGTCTTCAGGAAGGCTGAGTGGGGTTCCTGAGATTGGGAGGGTGGTCTGTAACATGCTACCAGTTGTATAGCAGTTTTGCCTATGGTTAGTTGCACCTGTATGGTCTCTGATGCTTCATGTGTTGCTACTAACCTGGAGGTGTGGGTGTCCTTGATGAATATGGACACTCCCCCTCCCTTTGTGGTTCTACCCGAGTTTTGGGGCCGAAAAGCATGATACGAGGTATAGCCTGGTAGCGCTGGGGTGCTCTCAGGAGCCTTGAACCAGGTTTCAGTTACTGCACAGACGCCGATGTTCTCCATGCTGAGGAGTGCATCAAGTGCCTGCTTCTTGAGATTTAGACTTCTGGCGTTGAGCAGCATTACCCTTAGTTTTTTTCCATTTTTGTTTTCTAAGGAGGTGGGTTTGTCTTTTGAGCCTTGCCTAAAAAAGGCACTATGGGGGTGGCAAGAGCCTTAGCCAATATCCGGAAGCCCAGTGGTGACAGGTGTAAGCCATCCCTTGCGAAGCAGCGTGGCTTGTCCAACATGTCATCCCAGGCAGACAGACATTGGATCCCCTTAGAATGACACCAGTACTTGAGCCAATTATTAAAGCTGATCATCTTGTCTTTGTATTGTGGTATCATTCTTGGTGAGGGCAAAATGCTGCTCAGGGTCAGGGTCACAAGCCTGAGCTACATAATCGGAGAGCTCCTCTATGTCTCTTTTCATGTAGTCCAGGGAGGTACGTCTCAGGTCATTCTCGCCAGCATGGACAATGACGGAGTCATATTTGTACTTGCTTTGGAGTGACTTGAGTACGTGTGTTATGTGGTGGATCCTAGCTCCCGATAGACAGCTCACAGTCACCCTATCCTTGTTCATCCTGGTCAGTGGGACATCAATGTGTCTGACTATAGAGTCACCTATTACTAGTGTATCGGGCATGGTGTTTGGCCTTAAGGGCAATGATTGGTTGACACACTGATTTATTGAAGTATGTGTTGCATGTGTTTTGTTTTGAGGCGGTGGATTTTTGGATGTCTGCTTTGGGAGCCTCTGTTGTTTTGGTAAGTTTTTTATTAGAGCCTCAGAGTATGTCTTTGTGTTTTTATGTGTTTGGTTTGCAGTTGTGGTAGGTCTATGTGGGACTGGGATTGTTGTGTGTGTGGTTACCATCTCCTCCTCTCTGGTCATGCCAGCCCTGAGTTGAGAGAGTTCAGCCTCCAGTTTGGCTATATAGTTGCATCTCTCACATTTATTTGTGTTTGTTGGGAGGAAGAGAGGGTTGTCTGTGTACACGAGACAATTGTAGCATTGTCTCAAGATACCCAGATTGACCAGCTGAAATGGAGAGTATGCCAGTAATCTACCACTCGACATGCTAGAACAGTATAAGGGAGTGCTGTACCTTTAAGGGAAGTGGATATTCACAGGGGTGGTAGGTAGATGTAGTGCTTTACTTAGTACGAGAGTGCTTACTTAGTGGAGAAGTATTGAGAACAAGTGCTAGGCTTATAATATAGTGAGTAGTCTGATTATACTAAGAGTAGAGCTTCCTTAAGGGAAAATTTGAAGAGCAGACTTGGCGGAGCCAGAAGAAGTTTAACTGGTGCTGCGCTATGCGCACAACCGCGCTAAAACCGTGCAAACGCAGATTTTAAACAGGGAACTACAAAAGAGCTAGAAATGGTCCAAAACAACCAATTACTACAGCTTCTTGTGCTGAGGTCACTTCCTACAGGGACAGGTAGGCTGCTCAAGGCTCCCCACTCCCACTGGTGAGCAAAGAAACTTCCTTCTATACAAGTAAGGTAATGGACAACACAGGAACTACACCACAGCCCAGAATACAGCAATGCCTGTAAACTGATCTAAACTAGTCGAGGAGAGGCGGGAAAACAAGGATTATTTTTTTGTTTTTTTGATAGAAACACACAGAAAATGCAGAAACCGTGATAAATCAGTTACACAGGCTAGCACACTTTAGTGGGCAGCCTCAACAGTTAAATTAAACAAACAAACTTTCGATCAAATTCGACTAAAAAGTAACTTTAAGTGCAGATTTTAAAATAATGCAGCAAACAGTTAAAAAAGACAGTTCAAGCTAGTTCAGGGTAAGCTACAGAAGCTATTCCAAGTGAAAAAAAAGCAAAGATACTTAAATCCAGAAAGTAGTCGCTTTTCTGAGTTCTCTGTGTGTGTGTGTGTGTATATATATATATATATATATATATATATATAATGTGTGTGTGTATAGATCTGTATCAGTTAATTGAGTTTTCTGAAACTTGAAATTCATTATCGGCAAGATGATATGATCGAATTTCTGAAAACTTAAATATTAAAATAAAAAAATATATATCTTTACGTTTTTGCAGGGAGAAAGCCCCCTGCACCCCTTGTCACCCCCAGCTAATTATATATACAGATTCCAAGATTGCACTACATTGAAGAAAATGGTAAATTTCTAGATCCTTACTGTACCAAAGTCAAAAAGCTTCTAGTTTTCAAATATTCGATCATATTGTCTCGCTGATATGAATTTTGAGTTTCTGAAAACTCGATCATCTGATAAAAATCCATATATACAGTGGATATAAAAAGTGAACAAACCTCTGTTAAAATGCCAGGTTTTTGTGATATAAGAAAATGAGACCACAATAAATCATTTCAAAACTTTTCCCACCTTTAATGTGACCTATAACTTATACAGTTCAGTTGAAAAACAAACAAATCTTTTAGGGGAAAAAATATAAAAAATAAAAAACATGCAATAAGATGGTTGAATAAGTCTGCACACCCTTGTTGAAGCACCTTTTGATTTAATTACAGCATTCAGTCTTCTTGGGTAGGGGTTTTATCAGCATGGTACATCTTGACTTGGCAATATTTGCCCAGTCTAACTTGCAAAAGTGCTCCAAATCTGTCAAATTGCGAGGGCATCTCTTGTGCGCACAGCCCTCTTCAGGTCACCCCACAGATTTTCTTTTGGACTTAGGTCTGGGCTCTGGCTGGGACACTCCAAAACTTTAATTTGTTCTGGTGAAGCCATTATTTTGTTTATGTGAATGTATGCCCGGGGTCATTATCATGTTGAAAGGTGAAATTCCTCTTCATTTTCAGCTTTCTAGCAGACGCCTGAAGGTTTTGCACCAAAAGTGACTGGTATTTGGAACTGTTCATAATTCCCTCCACCTTAACTAAAGCCTCAGTTCCAGCTGAAGAAAAGCAACCCCAAAGCATGATACTGCCACCACCATGTTTCACTGCGGAGATGGCGTTCTTTTGGTGATGCGAAGTGTTGTTTTTGTGTCAAACATACCTTTTGGAATTGTGGCCAAAACGTTCAACCTTGGTTTCATCAGACCATAACACATTTTCCCACATGGTTTTGGGAGACTTGATGTATTGTTTTGCAAATTTTAGCCGGGCCTAGATGTTTTTCTGTGTATGAAAAGGCTTCCGTCTTGCAACCTTACCCCATAATCCAGAGATATGGAGAATATGGGAAATTGTTGTCACATGTAATACACAACCAGTACTTGCCAGAAATTCCTGCATTTCCTTCAGTGTTGCTGTAGGTCTCTTGGCAGCCTCCCTGATCAGTTTTTGTCTCGTCTTTTCATCAGTTTTGGAGAGATGTCCAGTTCTTTGCAACATCACTGTTTCCCATATGTTTTTCCACTTTTTGGTGACTGTCTTCACTGTGTTCCATTGTATATCCACTGCTGTGGAATTTTTTTGGACCCTTCTCCTTACTGATACCTTTCAACAATTTGATCCGTTTTGATGTTTTGTAAGCTGTCTGCGAACCATGGCTTTTGCTATAGCAGGCAACTGAGTAAATGTCAGGAAAATCCTACTAGGATAGCTGAACATTATTTGTGGTTAAGCAGAGTCTCTTTAATTGAAGGCAGGTGTGTACCCAAGAAGACTGAATGCTGTAATAAAATCAAAAAGTGATTCAATTACTTTAAGGGTGTGCACACTTAAGCAACCAGCTTTTGTACTTTATTTTTTATATTTTTTCTCCTAACAGGTGGGAAAAGTTTTGAAATGATTGGTTGTAGTCTAATTTTTTTTTATATATCACAAAAACCTGGCATTTTAACAGGAGTGTGTACACTTTTTATAACCACTGTACATATATATATATATATATATATATATATATATATGTGTGTGTGTGTGTATGTGTGTGTATGTATATATATATATATATATATATATATCATCTTCTTTCGGCTGCTCCCATTAAGGGTTGCCACAGCAGATCAACTGTTTCCATTTCTTCCTGTCCTCTGCTGCATCTTCCTCTGTCACACCAACCACCTGCATGTCCTCTATCACCACATCCATAAACCTTATCTTAGGCCTTCCTCTTTTCCTGTTACCTGGCAGCTTCATCCTTAGCATCTTTTTCCCAATATACTCTGCATCCCTCCTCATCACATGTCCAAACCAACGTAATCCTGCTTGTCTCTTTGTCTCCAAACCTTCCAACCTGGGCTGACCCTCTAATATACTTATTCCTAATCCTGTCCATCCTCGTCACACCCAGTGCAAATCTTACCATCTTCAACTCTGACTCCTGCCTTTTTGTCAATGCCACTTGTCTCCAACCCTTTAACATAGCTGGTCTCACTACCGTCTTGTAGACCTTCCCTTTCACTCTTTTTGGTACTCGTCTGTCACAAATCACTCCTGACACTCTTCTCCACCCACTCCATCCTGCCTGTACTCTTTTCTTCACCTCTCTTTCACACTCACCATTTCTCTGAACTGTTGATCCCAAGTACTTAAACTCATCCACCTTCGCCACCTCTACTCCCTGCATCCTCAACATTCCACTATCCTCCCTCTCATTTACACACATATATTCTGTCTTAGTCCTGCTGACCTTCATTCCTCTTCTCTCTAGAGCATATCTCCACCTCTCCAGGGTCTCATCCACCTGTTCCCTACTCTCACTACAGATCAAAATGTCATCTGCAAACATCATAGTCTACGGGGGCTCCTGTCTGATCTCGTCTGTCAACCTGTCCATCACCATTCCAAATAAGAAAGAGCTCAGAGCTGATTCTTCATGTAATCCCACCTACACCTTAAACGCATCCGTCACTCCCACCGCAGACCTCACCGCTGCCACAGTACCCTCGTACATATCCTGTACCACTCTTAAATACTTCTCTGACACTTCCGACTTCCTCATACAATACCACAACTCCTCTCTAGACACACTGTCATATGCTTTCTCTATATCCACAAACACAAAATGCAACTCCTTACGACCTTCTCTGTACTTCTCCATCAACACTCTCAGAGCAAAT